>NW_008331662.1:1190285-1190581 GCF_000622305.1 Nannospalax galili
ATAGTGTCTGTCCTTGAAAGTGAGATGAGTTTCTTGCAGACAACAGATAGATGGGTTTTGTTCTTAATCTGTTTGCCTAGTCTGTCTTTTGACTGGGGACTTCAGTCCATTAATATTTAAAGTTATTAATGAAAGATGAGTATTGAATCCTGTCATGTTTATTTCTGTTTACATTCTTGATATAGCTGTACTTTTCCTCAGTTATACCTTCACTGAATTTCTTTCTGCAACCCCTTGTGTATAATCATTCCTTTCTTCAGCTCTTTGTATAGTTTCCAGAACTCTCTGAAGGGCTG
>NW_008331662.1:1191035-1191339 GCF_000622305.1 Nannospalax galili
ATGCCTATGATTCATAAGTTTGGTCTTTTTATGGTGTCACACAATTCCTGCATATTCCATTCTTGTGGTTTCTTGAATTTTTCATAATCTTTGCTTGAGTGGTCTAGTTCTTCCACTTTGTCGTCCAGTCTTGATAATCTGTTTTCCATTTCATTCATCCTGTTGGTGAGGTTTTCTCCTGTCATTTCTAATTGGCTTACTGAGTGTTTCACTTCCTTCTTCATTTCAGCTTGAATATTCTTCAATATTTCTAACTCTTTTCTGAATCCATTCAGAAGATTTTCCTTATCTGCCTTCAGTTCTT
>NW_008331662.1:1191707-1193998 GCF_000622305.1 Nannospalax galili
CTTTATAGTCTTTGTGGTTTAGTTTTGGGGCATGAAAGTCTGGTTCCTCTAAACTTCCAATTCTCTCTTCTGATTTTATATTGGAGTGGCCAGATTGCTTTTGTCTTCAGGAGTTCCCACAGAGGCCCAAGTCAGATGAGGATCAGATGCTCTCAGTCTTTCTTCTAAGGTCTGGATCCCTCCAGGAAAGATTTTGGCCTCAGGAATTTGGGGGTTGGACTGGCCTGGAAGCCAGGCCCAGGAAAGATGCTGGTCTAGGGCAGCTAGTGGCCATGCCACCCAGAGATGCAAAGGCAGATGGTGGTGGGAAGTGGCCCCAAGGTCTCTTGGGGACTGCACTGAGGAGCTGGGTTGGTCTGCATCAAAGGATCAGGAAGAGGAAAGGTCAGTTCTGGCATCCAGGAAAGAGGCTGGCGGGCGGTGCAGGCCCAGGGAAGTAAATGCAGGTGAGATTGGGGCCAGGCCCAGAGTGCTCCTGGGGACATGAGAAGGCACTGAGTTTGTCTGGATGGAAAGTATCAGGAAGCAGTGGTGGTTCCCCAGGTGTCTGGGGTGCCAAGACAAGGAATGAGACAGGACCCAGGCTAGGAGGAGAGACAGGTGGGGGCAATGGGAGGGTGAATGAGGCTGGGGGCATCAAGGTGTGGAGGGCATGATGGACTTACCTGGGAGAGAGAGGCCTGAGGATTGTGCAGGCCCAGGGAAGCAGAGGGAGGTCGAGTTTTTGTGCATTTTATATAATAGATCTTAATCAAATTTTGACCACCTCCCCCATCTACATCCTCCTTATAGCACCCCCCCAAGTGGATTTCATGCATTCTGTCAGATATGTTAAGTTCTATCCAATCAAGCTTTGTACCCAGATGTCCTTTGGTGCAAGTTCATCCACTGGAGTCTAGTCAGCCTATCTAGAGTCTCTCCCTTAAAGAAGATCTACTCTCCTTTGCCCAGCAATAATCAGTTGCCAATAGTTCCTCAGCTAGGGTTGGGGCCTCTTGCCCATATTATCAAGGGGAAAATAGGAGTACTCACTCATATATACATATATATATATATATATATATATACATATTTTCCTTTAGTCTTTTTGAGACAGGGTCTCCCTGTAGCCCCAGCTGTCCTGGATTCACTATGGAGACCAGGCTGGCCTTGAACTCACAGAGATCCGCCTGCCTCTGCCTCCTGAGTGCTGAGATTAAAGGTGTGCACCACCACACCTGGCTTCATTCATATTTTTTATCAGACAATACTCTTTCCCTTCAAATAGAATTCTGCAAAATTAGATTTTCAACAATTAAAAGCAAAGATAAAAAATTTTGATATCATGGTCCCTGAATTGTGGTTACTGTGTTACTGTTAGGAGGGAATGAACCTCAAGCCACCCACCTACAACTCCAGCACTTTTGAAATTTTATTTTGGGACTGAATCTCATTATGTATGTTATGATGCTCTCAGACCCACCATCCTCCTGCCTCAACCTCCCAAGTAGCTGAGATTTATAGATGTATAGATTTATAGAAAGTAAAAATGGGGGAGGGCTGGAGGGATTGCTCAGCAGTTAAGAGCACTGGCTGCTCTTGCTAAGGACCACAGTTCAATTCCCAGCACTCACATGGTGGCTAACAACACTCTGTAACTCCAGTTCCAGGCAATCCGACACCCTCTTCTGGCCTCCACAGGCATTGCATGCATGGATGCACTTATGTACATGCAGGCAAAACATTCATATGCATAAAATAAAAATAAGTAATTTTTTAAAATGGGAAAAGAAAAATGGGAAAACTAAAAATCTCATAGCAAAACATGAAAGTATACTTATAAATATCTGCATAAATACTGGACAATACTGGACAGAGATTTTTTTTAAATCTTGTACAATTGAATATTACTTATAGCATAAGGACTCTTGTTCATTATTTAATGATAAGGATATGCTGTAAGAAATACACTGCTGGGGGAGCTGGAGAGATGGCTCAGCAGTTAAGAACACTGGCTGCTCTTACAGAGGACCTGAGTTCAATTCCAGTACCCACATGGCAGCTAACTACAACCTGTACCTCCAGTTCCAGGGGATCCAATGCCCTCTTCTGGCCTCCACAGGCATTGCACACATGGATGCACTTACATACATGCAGACAATACACTCATACATGTAAAATAAAAATAATAAATTTTAAAAATACATTATTAGACAATTTCACCATAGTGTGAACATTGTAGACTGTACTCACATAAACCTAAATGGTATGGAACACTGCACCAAGCTACTGACATATATATACATATATAT
>NW_008331662.1:1194103-1266925 GCF_000622305.1 Nannospalax galili
ATATATTATATATATGACATATATATCTACTGACATATATATATATATGACATATGTATGTACTAGGTTATTGCTCCTAGTGGTAGGATAAACACATGAGACTAAACCAAGAGAAAACAAAGCATAATGGACACAGCAGGTACAGCACTTACAAATTTGCTGCTGGTGTACTATGGCATACTGTTTTACAGGGAGTTTCTAGAATGTACTAGAAAATAAGGACTAAAAAGCATAGTGCAGTAAGTACACTTACTGGTTGTTCCTTATCACTATCGAGTATCGTGTGCTGTATGTGATTGTATGTTTGACCAACAGCAACAAAATGTAAAGCTGCTCAGACCACGCCGTGTCAGCAAGGACATCATCAGACAATAGGAAGTTTCCGTTTCCGTTGTAACCTTATGACACTGTGTGTAAGCTGTATGTCTTTACTCAGTGAACTACTGTACTGAGAACTGAGTTGATCTCAGAACATGAGTATTTCTGTAATCTAAACATTTGCTAACTGTGCTGGATAGCTTTAGTGTCAACTTGACACACCTGGTTTGAGGGAGCCTCAATTGGGGAATTTCCTCCATTGAACTGGCCTGTGGCCCGGTCTGTGAGGCATCTTCTTGATTGTTGTATGATGTGGGAGGGCCCAGCCCACTGTGGGTGGTACCACCCCTGGGCAAGTGGGCCTGTGTTGCATAAGAAAGCAGGCTGAGCAGGGACCAGGGGAGCAAGCCAGTAAGCCAAGTTCCTTCATGGCCTGTGCTCCAGCTCCTGCCTCCAGGTTCCTGCCCTGAGTTCATACCTTGGGCTCCTGGGTGAACTGTGACCTGGGAGATGTAAGCTAAATAAACCCTTTCCTCCCCAAGTTGGTATTGGTCAGAGTGTTATGTCACAGCAATGGAGAGACAAACTAGGACCCTACCTTAGAAAATTTCAGAAAACAGAAGGTTCCACAAACTGTTAGAGGGATGACATTATCCCATATGTAGGGTTTGGAAAACTCCACTGTGGAGTCGTGAGAGAATGAGAATCAAAGGGGGGAATAATATCTCAGCAGTCACAATTTTGCTTTGAACTTAAAATTGCTTTAAAATAAGAATTAGTTCTGAACAAAACATTATTTTATGCTTAGTAAATAATAAATTCATTCATTATTGCTATCACTGATAATAAATATTTGACAGTTCTGTATTACCTACTATTCTTGTTATTATAACAAAATATCTGACAAAAGCAACATAAAGAAGAAAGGTTTATTTTGACTCATAGTTTGAGAGTACAGTCCATTGTGACCAGGAAAGCAGAGTGGTCAATTCCCTGCCTGGTCATATGGTCATATTGTACCTGCAGTCAGGAAACAGAGAGAGATGAATGCTCCATCTTTCTCTTTAAAAAAAAATTTTTTTGAGACACGGTCTCACTATGTAGCCCTGGCTGGCCTGGAACTTGCTATGTAGGCCAAGCTGGCCTCAATCTCACAGAGATCCACCTGCCTTTGCCTCTTGAGTGCTAGAGTTGAAGGCCTGTGCCACCACACCCGGCCCTCTTTTTATTCAGAGACTATAGCACGTGGGATCGTGCTGCCACTCTCAGCGTGAAGGTTCCCGTCTCAGTTAATCCTCTCTGGAAACACATTTTGCAGACAAACCCAGAGGTTGTCTCGCAGATGATTCTACATCCTATCAAGCTGCCAGTTAAGATCAACCATCACAATTTACTACGTTCCAGATATACTGAGGATATTATAGTAAACAACACAGTTGCATCCCTTAACCTCATGGAACTTTAGAGAAATCAAAGCCACACATGCAATTATACATACATTAATTAATTGTAATTGTATCAAATGTTAGAGGGAAAGTACAGCTTACAGAGGCCCAGGTGAATATATAACAAAAAGATCTACCCAGGACTGGGGGTATACCTAGGAGGCAGAGCACGTGTTCACATGTGCAAACTGAACACAATCCCCATAACCAAAAACAGTAGAATCTAACTACCTTTGAAACTCTAATACAGATCATGCATATTTAAAAGAAAACAAATGTTGAATAAAAATACTCGCAGATTCCAGTACATTTTAATTTCTTGGGAAAGATGCCATGGCAGTAAAAAGTAAAAGTTGGTAGGTGGTTGTATCAGCTACTTTTTTGTGGTGGTGAAAAAACACCAGAAGCAGAACAACATATAGAAAGAAGAGTTTCTTTGGCTTACAGTTCCAGAGAGACAAGAGTCCACCGTGGCAGGGAGCAATGGAGCTGGAAATGGAGAAGGCAAAAAAGCCTGCCCCCAGTGACTGTGCTTCCTCCAGCAAGGCCACACCTCCTAAACCTTCCAAAGTAACCCCAATGGGGACAAAGTGTTCAAATACTTGGAGCTTATGGGGGGCATTCTCGTTGAAACAACGACAGTGGCCTTAGCATATCTCCTCATCTGCAGAGATGAAGTTATAGATAATTCTCATATGGGACAGTCATATGTCTAATAATGACATTTCTCAACAACAGACAGCACTGTATTATGGTCTCAAAGATTATGATGGAACCAAAAGTTCTCTCACCTACTAAAGTCGTAGGAGCCACAGTGTCCTGGTGTAGTCCTTTTGGGGTAATACTGGTGTTTAAAGCCTCCTATGCTGTTTGGCAAAACAGTAAAGCACTGACAATTGTACAGTACATAATACTGGATAAGACAGTAAACAGTTATGTTTGTCATATGCATTTGCTGTACTGTGCCTTTTCTTTGTTTTAGAGTACACACTGTTTACTATACATAGTTTAGTGTAAAAGAGTATGCTGTTGTGTCCCAGAAACCACCTCCATTTTATCATGACCAGAGACCATGTCAAGATTTTGACCTTCTAGGCTGGAGAGATGGCTCAGTGGATAAAAGCGCTTACTACTCTTCCAGAGGACCCAGGTTCAGTTCCCAGCACCCATATAGTGGCTAACATCCATCTCTAGTTCTTGGGGCTCTGACACCTCTTCTGGCCTCTGAGGGTACCAGATACACACATGGTGTACATACATATATGTAGACACTCATACACATAAAATGGAAAGAAATAAGATAATTCTTTAAAAAAAATAATAAAGTTTTCTGACCTTCACCATCTATGTTTGCTTAAGTGTAGTCTGCATGTCCATACAAGGACAAAATTGCCTGTGACTCACTCTCAGAACATGTCCCTGTCCTTAAGTGGCACAAAGCTGTATTTAGCTTTCTTCCTTCCCAAGTACCTGTTTCCACACTAGATCTTCTCATATAGGGGATTTTTCAACAGCTATTACAGTATTAGATTTAGATAAAATAGACTCTTTGACACCAAGAATAACGTGAACACATGTGGAGAGGGACGTGTTTATCTACTTTCAATGAGACAAAATGAACGTGATGGGGAATTCAGAATCCAGGAGACATGAATTCAAGGTCAACTTGACATTTCATTACTTTTGATGTTGGCTTTTTTTTTGTTTAATCAGAATCTCTACCCTTTTGACATTTTGATGATTTGAAAGTAAATGTGTGATGTGCATGAAGCTCTTTAGATGTTAGACAGGTCCTCCATCACAAGTCTAAGGTAAAGCCACCTAAGCACAAGGGATGGGGATGTCTGTGCTGTCTGTTTGTTATGGCACAAATTTCCCTTTTGCTTTTCTGGTCAGAGATTCTTTTCCTGAGGAGGTAACATAGCATACTGGAGAGCTAGCCAAAGATGCCTGGAAGCTTTGTGCTTAGAAGTTAGAGAGGTAATATGATGTATCCAGTAAGCATGTGGACACTAGTTCCACTCCTGCTTAGTTGGACCCCTGGGTCTGATGTTGAGTATATGTAACTTTGACAAATTGTTTAACCTCTCTGTTCTTCAGTTTCCTCATCTGCAAAATGAAAGAAATAACAGCACTGACCTTATAGAGTTGTGAAGATTCAGAGTTTGAGTCTACGTAGGGTCCTTAGAACAGGGCCAGACATGTGACAAGTGCTTTATTGTGGTTTGGATATGACGTGTCCCCCAGAAGCTCATTTGTTGAAGGCCTGGTCCTCAGTCTGTAGCTCTAATCATTCAAAAGTGACTGGGCTCTGACCTAACCAATGGATTAATTCACTAATGTATTCATAAACTCATAGAACCACTAGGGGTTGATGAAAGCTCTGTGCCATCAGACCTAGTGAGAGGAACTGGTCACTGGGGGTATCCTTGGAGGCCTTTGCTTGTCCTGGCTCCTTTTTGATGTGCTCTTGCTGCTTCCTGGCAGTCATGAAGTGAGCAGCTCTGCTACAGTCCACCATGATGTTTTGCCTCACCATGGCCCAGAAACAATGGAGCCCGTGAACCATGTACTGAAACCTTTGAAACCAAAAGCTAAAATAAATCCTTCTTCCTTTAAATTATTTTTCCCTGGCATTTTTTTCCCATAGCAACAAAAAGCCTAACACATTTGTTATTAGTCATTATTATTAATCTCATTTGGATAAGATGCTCTGTTTAAAGTAGTTAGAAAATGTTAGTAGGCTAACCCATTAACAAAATGGGGAGGCTTTACAAAAAAGTACAGGAGAGACTTCTTTGAATAATCAAGTATTTCTTTTTGTTCTCAGGAAAAAACTGAGTTTGTTTTGTGCCAGACCCCAAAGTTCTGCCTGGCTTTGCTCATTCTGTTTAGAAAAAATCAATGTTTTTTTAAGCATCAGTCTCCTATTTGGTTAAATTGGGACCCTTGAATTAAATAACAGTCATGCTATTCTCAATTTGAAAACACATCCATCTGTATCTCTTGTTTGTCCTGCTTCTTTGGAAAGAATTCAAAATCTCACCTAAAGCACCAGCCTCCCCCCTCCCCCCAAAAAACACAAGCCTCCCATCCCCAAAGCGCTCAGTGAAAAGGAAATTCCCAGAAAGAGAGGGACAGCAGCTCCTCAGCACAGCAAATTAGGATCACAGCTGTCACTTGCATAAGAAAACCAAAACCAGTTTTTCAGTTTGTAAACAAACTTCACAGACTGACTGTAGGATAGCATTTGGAAATGTTCTGAATTTACAACACCCACCAAGCCCTCCAGAGTGTTATTTACAGGATTCGCTTCACAGGGAGGAGAATTAATGTTTCAGCGGTTTAGGGAACAAATGCACACATGAGGAGGCAAGCAAGCAAATTATTTAATGATTACTTTTTAAAAACATGTCACTGTGCAGAAGTGTTTGGAGGTACATTCAAGGCCCATGTCACTATGTGACATTTCTTCATTATCACTTCAATGGCAGTGAATCCAGGGGGTAGGAGCGCAAACTCTTACTATTTATGTCTTCCATGTAACACTTCATACAAAAATAATGACTTTAGTCCTCAGAGCCCCACCCCAATATTTTAGAAAATATCGTGTTCTTGCCTGAAAGCTGTGCCTTTTCGCGTCTCGGCCGTTTGATGTGCTATTTGCTGCAGTACACTGAAAGAACATTTATTTGCATTTCCCCATTCCCGATAGTTATCCATCATGTATTCTCCCCCATATTCCACCTTTAAAGAAAACATCCACAATGAGATAAAATACAAATATATCAACAGAAAGATCGTCTCCACTTGGTTATGCATCGTGAATCTTAAATTTCCCTTTTCACCACGCAGGCGTCACTGTGGAACTGAGGGCGGATTAATGCTGTTCTGATACTTCAGTGTATCAGAACACGGATTTGCCCACAACAGCTGCAGCAAATTCCCCTGACTGAGAAGAATTACAAGTATTATCACCTAGATCATTAAACTGGGTTCATAGATTGCACAATGTCTTCAATCAATTCATCTAAGAGAACTTGAAGCCAGCTGGACCCCCTTAGTGAGAACTTGACTTAATTGGCCAATAAGTGGCTGGAAAAGGTGCATGCTATTTGATCAAATTACTGAGTGAGCAAGCGATTACAGTTTGGAGACGCACCGAGGGTAGACTGCAGGTCAGCCCTTTTGGGGAGGGCTAAGTTAATGTCCACTATTAAGTGCTGCTGTGAAAAATGGTGACTTGCATGGAGCTCAGATGGGAAAGAGGATCCAGGTCAGGCTCCAGCTGATGGAGTGGGCAAGAGACACACATTTATCATCTCTTTGGCTTCGTTTCTGCCTTGGTAATAGTCCCACACTAACCACTATGCTGTTGTCTGGTTTTCTGTCTCTCTTTCATTTTTATTGGCATAACTAAAAATATTGCCGTAGCCAATGACTCCATCTGGAAGGAAAAAGCACTTTTTCTTCAACACTATCCCAAGAGTCTTTTCCACAGAAAGGTTCAAGAACCAAGAATTTGAAGAAAGTGTACTTTATACATACATATTGATAATTATTCTTTCTCTCTGGTGAGGAGATTGTAGTATTGTTTGCACAGTAGATGCCTACATCTTATCAACACAGATTAAGAAAATGAGCAAGTATGAATCATGTTACCAGACAATTGGCAGAAATTACTTTTAAAAAACATCTTCATGGACTGGAGAGATAGCTCAGCAGTTAAGAGCACTGACTGCTCTTGCAGAGGACCCAGGTTGGATTCCCAGCACCCATATGGTAGCTAACAACCATCTGTAACTCCCGTTCCAAGGGAATCTGATGCTTGCCTCTGACCTCCGTGGGCATTGTACAACACAGGTGCACTTACACACATGCAAGCAATACATTCATACACACACAAAGAAAAGTTTTTAAAAACTCCATGTTGAAACAAAGATTTATTTTTTTTAAATTTATTTATTATTTTTATTTTACATGTATGAGTGTATTGCCTACATGTAAGTGTACCCATGTTATGTAATGCCCAAAGAGGTCACAAGAGGCCAGTGGATCCCCTGGAATAGGAGTTATGGATGATTGTTAGCTTCCAAGTGGGACCTGAACCCGGGTCCTCTGCAAGATCAGCCAGTTCTCTCAAACTCTGAGTCATCTCTCCAACTCCAAAACAAAGATTTCTTAACTACTGTTACTGTGGCATTTTCTCCCTGCCACCAGATGTTTTAGCCAGTTTGCATGAAAAATAAAAAATAAAAAAATTACAAAAACAAAGAAATACACACACACACACACACACACACACACACACACACAAAACCCAGAAAAATTTGAGCAGATTTAGTTCAAGATTTCCAGGTTAACAAACCTGTAACAACACATTGTCACTTAAATTATTGGTGTTAGGACAACAGTATGGTGTTTGTTATTCAGGGGTAAGTCCCAAGACAAAGGTTCCAGTGTGCAGCATACACACTCATACATGGAAATCTACCTATTTCATAGAGTTTTACTACACAACACAATTTTACCAATTAGTAATTTGCATTGGGGCTTTTAAGAAAATGGGAAGTTGGGAAATAGTTCAACCTACAGCCCAGTTTGAATTGCAGCCTAAGCAATCAAACATATCTTGAACCTGCCTGTTGTTCATCAGACTTATGAGTCCACTAGCTTGCAAATGACAGCCATATTGCTAACATCCCTTCAACTCCATTCACTTACATTTGGAGGTACAATCAATGGCTCTGAGACTTGGTTGTTTCCGTGTCATTTGGGTGGATGTGAGGCAGGCTATGGCAGAAGTCTGTATGGACCATTGTGGACCCACAACTTTCTTCCCAAGTGGGAAATGCAATCTCACCTTGAAGCCTTTGGATCTGCTCTTCCCTCTACCTGGAAGACTCTTCCTCCAGTCTTCAGGCCTATCTATGGTCCTTTGTCACAGGGAGCTCTTCCCAGGTCTCTATGAGATTCCAGGCCAGCCTGGACTATATGGTGAGTTCCAGGCCAGCTGTGGTTACAGAGAGACCAAAAACAAAGAGAAACAGGAGACCTAGAGCAGGTGACTTATAGAAGTGGCCTGGATTCAAATCCAGATTTTTATGTCCCATTGTCTGAGCTCTTGGTCACGTTCTGTTGTATCTGTGACTCAGAAACTCTTGGCTTCTCTGTTAGCCCCCAGATCTTCCAAGGACGAATAGAAAGTCAAAAATATTCTGAAAGCACGTATTTTACATTGTCCTATTTTTTATCATAAATACAAACTAGGTCTGACTAACAAGAAAGGAAGTTGTTTTCAACAACACAGTGGTTTGTAAATCAACATCTCCTTATGAAACCTCAATGCACATTGATTTTCTGAATAGGAGACACTCACCTCCATACCACCGGTCTCCTGCTTCTAAAATACAGTTTCAGCATGATCTTGATGAAAAATAAGGCAGGGGTAGGAGATCATCTTCACAAGCCTTTTGATGACCACATTGTTGCTCTAAGGGCTGTTTGAAATGGAAATAGCCTCTGGGTGGGAGAGAGAAGCTGGAGCTACCATTTCTCCCTCTTCCTTATTCCTAGAGTATTTCAGTGAAGAGTTAAATCGGGGAACACTGGACCCATGCACGCATTTTTCTTTTAGCCTAAGATCTTTGGGGTGAAAGGGCAGCACTGAATTAAGCATTTAGTATATTCAAAATCTGTGACCCAGAGCTGCTGTCTGAAAGCATCATTGATAATAGGGTTGCGAGCGCATTATACTTTCCTGGTACTTATCTCATCTTGCCTCGGACGATCTTCTCCAGGAATCATAATTATCCCACTAGGAAAACTGTCCCATTGTCTGCTAGTCCTCGCTGGCAGGAAGTTTTTCTTTCTCTCTCTGACTGTATCCTTTCTCAGTGGAGCCCATTATTTCTCATTTAATTAGTAGCACTTGATACAAATAGTCCTTTCCTCATCATTTATGTTGTTTTCATTTAAATAATTACACAATACAATGTCCCCATTCCCTGTAGAGTGAGAAACTGGCTGCGAATCCTGGGTTTCAGGGTGGCTTTCAAGCAGGAGTCTTCCTCTTTTAAATGAACAAGCAAAGACTGTGCTGGCAATGAACTTTGGGGACATAGGACATGCTAGACAAGAAGGAGATGGACCAGAAGAAGCTATCCAGATTACTCAGTGACACAAGTGGGATGGTGTAGGGAGGTGCATCCCCTGGGCTGCATGCTCTGTGGATGTTTAGGATACAAGTCTGAGGCAGGGACTTGCCCTGGAAGTCTTACAGTCTAGACTCAGGGGGAAATAATCTGGTATTCCAAATTGATGTGTATACATATTTGGAGGCGTTTCTTTAGGGCATGTATGAGTGTATTTGTGTGTATGCACATGTCTACAGACACACTAGCCCTTGAGTGAGCATGTGCAGGCAAGAAGTCAGCAGCAGGAGTTCCTCAATTGCTCTCCACCTTATTTTTTGAGACAGAGTCTCTCTGAACCTGGAGCTCTCTATTCCAGAATTCACCTGTCTTTGCTCCCTGAGCACTGGGGTTACAGGTGCGTACCACACCAGGCTTTTGTTGTTGTTGTTGTTAATTTTATTATTTTTCTTTTATGTGTATGAGTGCATTGCCTGCATGTATGTAAGTGTACCTATATCGTGAAATGACAGCGGAGGTCAGAAGAGGACATTGAATTCCCTGTGGAAATGGAGTTAAGGATGGTTGTTAACCACCATGTGGGTGTTGGGAATCAAACCCAGGTCCTCTGCAAGAGCAGCCAGTGCTCTTAACTGCTGAGCCGTCTCTCTAGCCCTGACACTGGGTTTTTACATGGGTGTTGGGAATCCAAACTCAGGTCCTTATGCTTGAGCCCTCGCTTTACCCACTGATCCATCTTTCCTATCTGAGACGTTTTTTTATAAGACAGTTTCTGGTTCAATAGTTCTGAGTGAAGTCTGGGGAATCTGAGTTTTTAACTCCCAGGTGGTTCTGCTGTTTTGGGCCCAGGGCCTACTCTATGAGTAGCAAAAGCTTTAGAGATTGAGGTAAGATCCATCTCTGCAGCCAAGTGACTATGTGGTATTAGTGAAGATTCTTTTTTATTACATTTTGTCATTGTGTAAATGGGCATGGGGAGATGTATGCATACGAGAGTGCACAAGGGGAGGTCAGAGGACAGTCTGCAAAAGTCAGTTCTGTCCTTCCATCACGTGGGTCCTGGGGCTCAAACTCAGTTCATCAAACTTGATGGCAAGCACCTTTATTAACTGAACCATCTCTCAGGCCTAAGGGCAGGGTTTTTTGGAGACAAAGAATCTTGTCTTTAGCCATACCACCCAAAACGTGCCTGATCTCATATGATTCTGAACTCTAAGCAGGGTTGGGCCTTGTTGGAACTTAAATAGCAGAGGTAAAATCTTCCCCACCAATGGGACTCTACTATTGCCTCACCAAGTTATTGTGATGCCAGATAAATGTAAAAGCATTTGACGAGATTTGTATATGCTATATAAATTTAACATTTTATAAGAAAATAGTATTTTCGTACTCTGCAGTTTTGGACATACAGTGTGTTTTACCAAAATCACTTGAACATTAACTGCTTCCAGATCTTATTACCTGTGGTTTGAAAA
Organism: Nannospalax galili; assembly: GCF_000622305.1. Lineage (NCBI taxonomy): Eukaryota > Metazoa > Chordata > Mammalia > Rodentia > Spalacidae > Nannospalax > Nannospalax galili. The sequence goes on from NW_008331662.1 coordinate 1,204,496, forward strand.
CACATCTTTAATTTTAAGACCTATGTTTCTAAGTTATGATGTCATGGAAGCTAGGCCACCATTGTTAAAGCACCAGGACATTTTGACATCACTGTAAAGTATCATAAACCTGGGCACCACCATAAAATAGTCTTTGACTGAGACTTGAATTTTTTTGTAACATTTTATTTATTTATTTATTTATTTATTTATTTATTTATTTATTTAATGTGTATTCACATATTGCCTGCATGTAGGTAAGTGCACCAATGTCATGCAATGCACCCGGGGAACAGAAGAGGATGTTGGATCCCCTGGAACTGGAGTTACTGACAGTTGTTAGCTGCCATGTGGGTGCTAGGATTCGAACCCAGGTCTTCTGCAAGAACAGCCAGTGTTCTTAACCATTGAGCCATCTCTCCAGCCCTGAGACTTGAATTTTTGATAATTTCATTAAAAAAGAATAGAACATCTAATGGGAATTATTGATATTGTGGGTAATTTAAAATAAGTTTCCAAGCCTTTCTGTTCTCTATCATTACATGTGGTTAATAACAGAGGCATTGGTTTGCTAACTTATTAACATATACTTACAGAACTTTTTTCTTCAAAATATTTTTATGCTTTTATATACATATCTTTTTCATAAATAAAATCATAAGTATTGATCATAAATGTTATTTTATAGAAATATTGGGATAGGCCAGAAGCATCTTTCAATGTCCATCCATCTTTTTTTAGATAACTGCATAAATTCAATTGTGCAGATATATTATAACATTTTTAATAGTCTCATGTTGATAGCCATTAAGTTTTACTTTGTACATCTGTGCCATTGTATTTGAAAGCTAGAATTCTAGCATTAGAATTGCATGATTAAAAAATACATTTAGGGGGAGCTGGAGAGATGGCTCAGCAGTTAAGAACACTGGTTGTTCTTGCAGAAAACCCAGGTTCAAATCCCAGCACCCACATGGCAGCTAACAACTGTCTATGACTCTAGTTCCAGGGGATCCGACAGCCTCTTTGCCTGCCATGGGCATTGCACGACATGGGTACACTTACCTACATGTAGGCAATATATGCATATATGCATATAAAATGAAAAATGGTAAATAAAATGTTTTTTTAAAAAAATACATTTAGGATTCTCTTAGATATACGATCACATTGTTTACAGAACATTTCTTAATCTCACTAAATTTAAGTTTCTTCAACTGTAAAATAGGTTTAACATCACAGGTTAGAGAAGTTATGATAGTTAAATAAGCTAACGCATTAAAGGACCCAGGTACATAGCTAACTAATACCGTTGTTTGCTTCTCCTTACCAATGTTTGGAAAGACTAAAGGCAGCCTTGCTTAAGACACCTGGGATTTTTACACATACTCTGGTTCTTCCTTTAACCAGGAGCTCTGTGGGCCCATACCTCCTCCTGAGTGGGCTCCCATTTAGATGCATGCTGACCTCCAAGAACAATCAGCCCTCCCTCTCCTCTAAATTAGGATTCCATATTTCATACTTACTATGATTACAATTTTCCCCCCAATTGTTTTATTGTGGTAAAATATCTACAAAATACAATTTGCCTTCTTAGCCACTTAAAATGCCATTGAGTGGCACTAAAGACATTCATAGTTCTATCCAACCATGACCACTGGATATCTCCAAAGCTCTTCTCATCTTATAAAACTGATATCCTCTGTCCATTAAACAATAATCCCCATTCTCCCTCCTCTCCACTCTACCTTCTATATTGATGATTTTTTAAAATACTCTGTGAGATACTTTATGTCATTGGAATCATACAGCATTTGTTTTTTGTGACTGCCATACTTCACAGCACTAATGTCCTCAATGTTCACCCATGCTGTAGCATCTTCCAGAATTCCCTTCCTTTTCAATATTCCACTCTATACCACACTTCGCTTACTCATTCATCTGTTGACGAACACCTAGGTTTCTTCTACATTTTAGGTTGTTTTTTTTGTTTGTTTGTTTTTTTGTTTGTTTGTTTGTTTGTCTTCCTATAGCCCCAGCTGGTCTGGAACTCACTATGTAGACCAGGATGGCTTTGACCTCTGGAGTGCTGGGATTAAAGGCATGTGCCACCATGCCTGGCTTGTCTGTTGTCACTGTTTTTCGTTTTTCTTCTACATTTGAATTGTGGTGTATAACGCTGCTGTGAACAAAGGCATGCAAATATCTCTTTGAAACCCTGACCCAGGACTGTTTCAAAATTCTATCATGAAATAACTGGATGGTATACAGATTAGTGGTAATACCCAGAGTCATACCGTCCCTATGAAAAACTGATGTGAAGGTGAAGAAGGGGGAAAGTGAGCTACTGAAAGTATCAAACACCACTACTTACTGGATTCTATGCTAAACACCATCCAAATATTACCTGTGCCATTAGCCCCTGCCTTTCTGGTAAGAAAACTGAAGCTTGATGGTGTTAGGTACTTGATCTGAGGTCTGTGGGCAGTATTTGCACACTCCCACAGGCCTATGATTTTTTAAACAATTTCATATACCCCAGCTGATATGATGCTGGTTCACTAAAAAGAAACAGTATCTATACCTGCTCCTGGTGCCACCCTCTGCTCAGTGCACCCAAGGAGACACCAAGGTCAGAGCAGTCTAGAAGTATCTGCTGCTTCAGTGCCCACTGAGGAGCATGAAGGTGGACTTGTGAGTCACTGTGGCTCACCCCTCTGAGGTAGGTCCAGGTTCCCAGGAAAAAGGCCACCATTGGTGCCTAGGAGATTGAGGGAGTGAGGAGTGCAGAAGGAAGACCTCACACAGTCCCACTGGGCAGTAGCCCTTCTCAATTATCCCACCCTGAAGCAAGGGGGAACAGACTTTTAAACCCTTTCATTGACAACTTTTCTACAGGATGTCTGAGGTTGGAGGTAAGAGCATGGTAGCCTTGCTAACCCAAGGGCAGTAACTCAGCAAGGGATGAGTGAGTCAGCTGGAGGAGGAACTGGATGGCAGATCACAGGCTTCCTTGAAACGGTCCTTTGCCCAGCATTTGCTCATGCCGGGTTAGCACTCCAGGTTGGAAATAGCAGGGTAGTTACTATCTCCTGAGCCACTGCAAGCTCCTTTAGTTCTTTTCCTGTCTGACAAATTATGTGATGGAGACAAGGGCAAGGACTGGATAGGAAACAGTACTGAGACTCCTGCTCAGCCTGGCTGCATCAGCCAGAAGCCCACGTATTCCCAAAGCACCACACTTTGGGCATCTTATTTGCAACCCTGGGATTTTCAGTTTTTTAAAAATTTTCCTGTATGTGAAGGGGGGGGTGGAGAAAATCTCGTCTAAAAGCACATTACCAGGAAATTGTTTCTACTGTGTTTATGACTGTTCTTAATGTTTTATGAATATGCTAAAAAAAATGCTGGGGTGTATTTCCTTGGGCATTCTAGTTAATTACTTATTCTGAGTGCCTCTACTCCATTCCTTGCGAAATGTGTTGTGCATTAATTCTGATTATGTACAAAAACCCACCTGCAAGGAAAAACTCTGAATCAGTAATGCTGGTAAAATGAGCCACTCTCCTGGGGCCCCACTGAGAAAGAAGATACTGGACAGAATTAGAATCTTGTAGCTAAGGCTATTCATAATGTCATTAACATAAAGGCAATTAAATGAGTTTTTAACCTACAACCCTTTATTGTTATTAATGAACATTAGAAAAACACAGGAGATAAAATTGGTAATTATCTCTGCACCAAGCTATGCAATAATGTGTTTAAATATAAAAACAAAACAAATGATTATTGTTAGTATTTTCAGTAGCAGAAACCCCAGGAGCAGCTCCGTCATCTTTAATCACATGGGCCCACACCAAGAGGGTTAATTAAAAGAGGGCTTTACCTTCCACGCGCCTGGTTGTTCAGTTTAATATGGAATCAACAAACATAAATGTAAATTTGCAAAAAATGTCCTGAGCAGTTGTTTCTGCCTGCGGGTTAACCACCTTTACAGAAATGCAGAGTGATTCCCTCTCCTGCTCAACAATGGTCCATGGCTCCAGAATTTCTTTTCTGAAAAAGAAAAAAAATGATAGCAGGATGCTTTCAAAGCCCTTTCCAAGAACAACCGTATTCCAGGCTCATTGCTTCAGCTTGCTGTTCAGTAAAAACAATTTAAGTATTTGAAAAAGGCATATCGATTTAAAAAGTAATGGTGAAGGATATCTCAGCACTATCGATATTCAAAGAGCTGCCAGTTTAATTTTTTTTCTTTATGCAAACTACAACAGCTTCTAAACAACCATGGCAGCCTGTGTGTGAGGATGCAGCGGCTAATGGATGGTGAAATGCTTGCCTCTAATAATAGTTCCCCACTAATTAATTCAGTTTGTGTATCTTACCATTGAAAATGTGAGCATCACATCTCCTAGAATTTGTTCCAACCCAGTTTTGTTTCTGAAGCTCATTTCGAAGTGATGCAGACCTCTAATTTGTCTTTGCAATGGAGTTCAGGGCAAACAATACTGCACAAACAAGCTCCTTGGAAGCAGATTTTTGAACAACTGCCATGTAGCAATGCTAAGTGCCTTTCCTGTTCATTTTCTCTTTCTCACAGATGAAAAGAATCACTTTGCCTTTAAAAAAAAAAAACGGAAATTTATAAAACAAAATAACCATAGCTTATGTTTCTGCCTAACTTTACAAAACAATCCTGATAATTGTGGGTGATACCGATACCAAAATGATGCCAGTTACACTTTCATAGACTGACTCTATCTTTAAAATGTGATTGCATGCACAGAGCTTCCCTACTCCCCTGAAAACCCTTATAGGGTCAGGAAATGTATCCAGGTATCAGGATGAGAATTTAGATATAGGAAATAAGAGGGAGCAATTTTCTTTTCTCAAGCATTGATCCTGTTACTCGAAATTCCTAGGATTCAGAATTGAAAGCCAAGAATGAGTCCCACATGGTGTCTTCTTGACATGACTAGACAGATCAAGTTATCCAGGGCTGACACTGACGAGGTTCACCGGCAAGTCTCTCCCAAGTCACATTTAGAAGGAGCGAATTACCTGCGAGTGAGGGTGGCATGCAGCAGAGCAGAAAGCAGTCCTGTAAAGGCCCAGTCCTTTACAGGCTCTGGGTGTTATTCTCCTGGGGGCACTGCAGGGGAGAGCTGTGTTTACATCAGTCTTGGGAGCTCACACAGCTGACCAGAGAGGTCCATGGCCTCCGGGCCTGTCCCTCCTGAATATCAGAGGTTCTCAGGTTCTCATAAAAGCTCAGGACCCTCTTGGTCTGTAGTCACTTCAGCTGTCATCCTGAAATGGGATCAAGTCACAGCATCCCACAGCACCCATGAGCCAGGGAAAACAGGCTTGTTGGCCTTGCAGGATGAGTCTCTGTGGAATACCTGTATATGGGAGCCCCTCTGTTAGACTTTAGAGGGAAAAGCAGGTGACTTTCTGCTGTAGGCTGAGATGGGTCTGGGGAGGAGGATATAGGGGAGAGAAATATTCATTAAAAGCATTTGCATTTTCAAGTTCTATTATCCCTCATCCCTCAGAACATGCTGCCCGGCTGGTGCCTCTGCCATGTGGCAGACGCCAGCACAACGCCAGCACAAGGTCAACCTCCGGCTGTTAGCCAAACAATTGGAACCGTAGCACACTAAACTTCCTTCTTTCTTGTCGGCCTCCCTGGCTATTAACCACCCCTAGGGCACCCTCAGGGGCCGCAAATTTTCTCCTGGCGCCTCTTCTAACTTGTGAAAATTCTGGAGGTCTGTGAGGGGAATGCTGAGCAAGCACAAGGCCATATGCAGGGCCTTTGATGATCTGACATCAGGCAGCTGAGGGAGGAGGGAAGGTGGGGTGGCTGGGTGGCCACTCTATTGTGGACTCTTTGATTTGCCTCATTCTGCCTGGCCTGGCTGCTGCCACGGGGCCAGCCAAAGAGAAGGAAGCCAAGTAGAGAGAGAACAATGGCTCAGCCCTGCACAGCTGGAAAATCATTTTTTAAAGACCTCCAGGATGCACCAGTTGGTCCTGTCAGCTGATATTTGATCTGGCGAGTGTGGAGCAGCTGAGGCCAGAGCAAGACTCTCTGAACCCTCCCCAACTGACTGCAGGCTGGCTGGAGAGCAGATTGTCCACTCACCTTCTTGTCTGTACCCCAGAAGGAAAAGCTGGGGACCACCTCCATTCGATTCCTCTGTGTGCAAGGAGAGTGTGGGCTAGTCTGCCCCCCCCCTCATTTTTCCCATCCCTCTCAAAAGGATGAATAGCAAATACTATTTGTAAGATCCCTGCAGGAATGATGTCAATTCACAGCTGAAATACTTAGGAAAGCAGGGAAATTATTTGCAAATGGCCCTGCCTGGACAGTTTTGGCATACTATTTATTTCTGTGAAAGTGGCACACAATCATCTGAAAGTAAAGTCACTTTTTAAGAAATACTAGTTGAGGGGATGGAAAAATGGCTCAGCAGTTAAAAGCACTGGCTGCTCTAGCAGAGGACCTGGGTTCAAATTCCAGCACCCATATGGCAACTAACAACCGTTCATAACTCCAGTTCCAGGGGACTCCAACGCTCTCTCCTGACCTCTGTAGGCATTGCATGACACAGGTGCACTTAGATACATGCAGGCAATACACTCATACCCATAAAAATAATAAATAAAATATTTTAAAATACTTAAATAAAAAGAGTGGTGGGAATAAGTATTGGTGGAGTGCTCCATCAGAAATGGATGTCTGTGTCATGCCCCTTCCAAGGCTCAGGAACCATCATGAAAGAGAAAGTAGAAAGACTATAAGAGCCAGAGGAGGGAGAGGGATGGAGTGAAACAGTGTCTTCTGGGTATAACAGGACTCCTGAACTCATGAACTCACAGCAGTTGTGGTTTTCTGCACAAGATCTACACAAGATCAAGCCAGTCAGTGCTCCAGCATGGGGGGAGGGCTTAGACTCCCACCCCCAGCTGAGGAGCTATTGACAATTGAGGACCTCTGCGGGAGAGAGAGTTGGATATCTTTAAGGGTGTGGCCCCTTAAGACAGCCACACTCCAGTGGATGGCCCCACACCCATGAGTATATGGGCAGCACAAATTGGACTTTTTTTTTTTTAAGCAGAACCTAGTAGCACATGCCTTTAATCCTAGCTCTGGGGAGGCAGAGACAGGTGGATTCTCTCTGAGTTTGAGGCCAGCCTGGTCTACATCATGAGTTACAGGCCAGCCAGGGCTATATAGTGAGACTGTTAAAGACGAAATCCCTGATAAAAAGACAGGTCCACTACTAAGTAATAAAGATGGCACACTTATAGTTTCTTGGTCTGAGACAAAGACCAGTACTCCTCACCCACAAGGTCCCCTTCTAGCAGACCTGTATAAACCAGTTCAGATAAGGCCAAGTCTGGACCTGGACTTATCTCAGCTTGGAGCTGTAGCCTATCAGCTTTCTCTTCTTTTTGTTATTTATTATTTTTATTTTATGTGTATGAGTGTATTGCCTGGATGGATATAAGTGCACCTGTGTCATGCAATGCCCTTAAAGGTCAGAAAAGAGCACTGAATTTCCTAGAAGTGGAGTTACAGATGGTTGTTAGCTTCCAAGTAGGTGCTGGGAATCGAAACCAGGTCCTCTGCAAGAGCAACCAGTGCTCTTAACCACTGAGCCATCTCTCCAGCCCTAGCTTCCTCTTTATTTAAGTTGGCCAATTCAAAATTAGAGGAAGGGGACTCACCAAAAACATTTAAAAGGCCCAAGCCTTCATAAGGGCTTCGGATTTTTTTGGTTTCCAAAGTAGAGAGCTTTTCTTTCTGTGTGAGTGTACATATGTTTTGGGTTTTGTTTTTTTTTTTAATAAAGTTTGTTACCTGCTGCTTTCTTCTGTGTCAGATTTTTTCCTGATTTTTAATCCTTTAATTGGTAAAGAAAACAAACCCGCTCAAGACCCCTAGACAGTCACAAAACCTTGTCTCAATAAAACAATGAATGAATGAATGAATGAATGAATGAGTAAATAAATAAAAGAGGACATGGGCTGGAGAGATAGCTCAGCTCAGCAATTAACAGCACTAACTGCTCTTGCAGAGGACCCAGGTTCTATTCCCAGCACCTACATGGCAGCTAACAACCACCCATAATGCCAGTTCCAGAGGATCTGATGCCTTCTCACCTCGGGCATTGCTCAACACAGGTTCACTTACACACACGCAGGCAATATACTCATAACATAAAATTTTTAAAAATAGTAAAGGGGACATGAAGTTGGGAGGGGGTGAGGAGGTGAGGGGTAGATCTGGGAGTAGTTAAGGGGAGGAGTGGGGGTTGAATATGATCAAAATATAGTGTATGAAAGTCCCAAAGAATAAAACTAAAGTATTAGAAACAGTGGTATCTTAGAATGATCACACAGTTTGTCACATCATGACAATTTTTAGAGTGAGTGGAAGGAGGATGTCTATAATCATCTCTGAATATAGATGCACACTGGCATTGTCCTGGGTAAACTGGGGTTTTGCCAGTTTTGTTTTGCTTTTTTTTTTGAGACAGGGTCTCCCTGTTGTCCCAGCTGGACTGGAACTTGCTATGTAGACCAGGCTGACCTCAATCTCTCAGAGTTCCACCTACCAAGTGCTGGGATTAAAGTCATGTGCTACCATGCCCAGGAGCCAGATTTTTTTCTTTGGCAAATGTGTGTGTGCTTGTGCATATGAACATGTGCATGCATACACATACATACACATACATGTATGCACACATATAAGCAAATACCAAATGCCTATAATTAAGCATTTAACATATGCCAAGTCCAGAGCTGATTGCTTTCAATTCAAATGAATAGAAAAGACTGAAAACCTCACAGTGCACTAGGTAAAGTGAACGAATAAATAAATACTGTGCAAGAGATAAGAATGGTCTACTTAAGGACAGATACGCATGAAAGAGGGCATTAACAAAGGTGGTGACTGATCTAGATCTTTAAGGATAAGCACAATAGTAAAATAGATAAGTAAAATAGAAGTCAAATTATAAAAAAAAAAAGGCTATCGATGATGGCACTTACCAAATAAGTGCCAAGTGGATGTGAGGTAATAAGTTCTATATGTGCAGAGAAGGGCACAAGTAGAAACACCTGTGGAGCTTAGTCAGCTGGAGGTGGACCTTGACGCCTTCAAGGACACTCTCAAAATAAAGTCTGAGGACCCCTGGAGACCCCATGGACTATGTCAGAGAAGTCTATGAGCTCAAAAGCATTTTCAAACAATACTGAGACACCATTTACCTCTTTCTCGATTTCTCCCTTACAGAGGACATTTCAGAGGTTATATGATGTGCGGTGATGCCATTGGATGTGTGACTGATGGCCAATGGGACATGTTCTTGAGTATTTCAAGATCCCCCTTGTCCATGCTTTTGCTTTCTGTGGCAGTTACCTACAGTGGTCTGACAATATTAAACAGAAAAATCAAGAAAAAAATTAGTGTTTGAGGTTGTATACCATTCTCACACCATTCTTTCTAGTGTGGTGACATTCCATACTATCTACTAGGTCTCACCCAGGCATCACACTTTCCTCTGTGAAGCATATATGTACATCACCCACCCATTCTTCACTTAGAAGCCATGTATGTTACTACAGACTACTGTCACATCATAGGGCTTCTGTTCAAATAATCCCTTATTTTATTTAATAAATGACTCCATAGTGCAAGAGTAATGGAGATTCTGGTGATCCAGATATACTCAAGAGAAGCTGTATGTGCTTCCTTTATGTGAAAAGCTGAAAGAAAAGAAAATTATATGCTGAGCTTCCTAAGATGCACCGTAAGACTGAATCTTCTGTCTAGGAAACTGTAAGAAGGCACCCATTGGAGATCTTCAGAACATAGCCCTGTGGATCAGAGAGAGGGTGCTATTGTACTGGCTTTAAATTTCTTTGTTTTAGCTGGGTATGGTGGTGCTCGCCTTTAATCCCAGCACTTGGGAGGCAGAGGCAGCAGATCTCTGTGAGTTCAAGGCCAGCCTGGTCTACGCAGCTAGTTCCAGGCCAGCTGGAGCTACAGGGAGACCCTGTCTCAAAAAAGACCGAAACAAGCAAAATTTTTTTTCTCTGTTTTAATATCTAACATGGTAAATATCCTATATAACCCACATAAACCTACAAAGAGAGCTTTAAAAAGTCCTCAATAGCTTTTGAGACAGTAAAGGGACACTGAGACCCGAAAGTTAGAGAACCGCTGCCTTAGACTGCTCAAAGATGTGCTGCGCTCTGCAATCACCCTACCACGTGTCACTTGGGAACCTGCTGCCTTGCCCTAGGCCTTTCAGTTTTGTCACAAAGTCTGCTCTTTTGCTCATGATTTCACTTCTATGAAGATCTAGTCATTGTTCTGTCTCCTACTTGCTGCTAACTGAAAATTACTTTGTTCAACAAAGCACCACTACCAACAAAAATTTTTCTTAAATTTTTGATTAATGTTTTTGCAATCTTTTAATATGAACTGGTGTCCTAAGCTTAAAAAAATCTCAGTCAGAGGCTAGAAAGGTGGCTCAGTGGTTAAGAGCACTAGCTGCTCTTGCAGAGGACCTGGGTTCAATTCCCAGCACCCACATGGTAGCTAACTCCAGATCCAGGGGATCTGATGCTGTCTTCTGACCTCCTAGGGCGTTGTACAATATAGGTACACTTATATACATGTATGCAATATGCTCATACACATAAAATAAAATTTAAAAAAATAAAAAGTAAATATCATTAAAAAAAACTCAAGCACATAGGTCATATCCTTCACAACTTTGTGCATGCGATCATATTAATGTTTTTTAAATACTTATTTTTATTTTAAATTTTGTGTATATATGTATGTCATGTGTAGGCATGTCCACATGAATGCAGCTGCCTAATGAACCAGAAGAGGGTGAGCAACCAGATGTGGGCACTGGAATCCAATTCTGGTCCTCTGAGAGAGCAGTATTCACTCAACCTCTAAGCCGTCTCTCTACTCCCTATATTAACATTTTTCAAAGCATCTAAATTAAATCAGATCTTTCTATCCTTCCAGACAACATTCAAACCTTAGAACAGTGCAACTCTCACCCAAATTATCCATCTTTCTACCTCCAACAAACACTCACGGTGTCTAAAACCATGAGTTTAAGTATAAAAATGAGCATTGCTGCAATTAATATTATCACACTACTTACTTGACTTTGAGAGATCCTGAAAGCTGTAAATTTTAAAATATGATTATTTTGTCCTTAGTACTGAATAATAACTTGGTCGGGCATAGAAAATTAATATATTTTTGGTTGCCACCCTGGGTGGTGGGCAAAGTTATTTTGTTCCTATACATCAACAGGGTTTCGACTCTGTGTTTTTCATGGAGAACCTGGTTTCAGTTTCTTACCACATGCAGGAGTGATGGGAGCCAGTTCCCAAGCTGGTGTTAAGGCTCTGGTTTATGTTAATGTTTTAAAAGTATGTAAATCAAATCAGCTTTTATCCTTCCAAACAAGATACAAACCTTAGGACAATGCAACTGTCCCCCAAACTACCCATCTTTCTGCCTCCAGCTAATACTTAAGAAGTGTCTAGAATTGTACTCTGAGCTTGTTTTAAGTCCCCAAAGAGAACTAACTAGTGGTACTGGTGGTCTGACTCATTCTTGGCTTTCAGTGGGATGTGTAGCTTTAATCCTTGCTGACCATTTGTTTTCCTATCTATTATTATTATTATTATTATTATTATTAATTTTGAGACAGGGTCTCATCATAAAGTTATGGCTGGCCTGGAACTGGCAATGTAGACCAGGCTGGACTCTACCTCACAGAGCTCCACCTCCCCTGCTTCCCAAGTGCTAGGATTCCAGGCGTGAGCCACCTGGCTAAGAAATTGTGATTCTCATTTCTACTTTAATTTATAAATATTTTCCTTGTTTGTTTTGATTGTGGCCATGCATTGATATGTATGTGTGGGTGTGTGTATTTGATGCATACATATATGTATCTAATATATTATGTGTAATCTCTGTGTTTGGAGATAAGTGATATTTTTTAACATGCTTAACCCACCATTTTGACCTGCAAGTCTAAGCCCACTTTCTCATAATGAACTCAAAGAATATATTTGCCAAAACCCAAAATACTAAATCTTTCTGACTTACCAAAGCAGGCCAAAAATGCAAAGCACTAATTAGATTTTCTTAAAGATTCTAAATTAGAGCTAAGTAATGCTGAAGTTGGATTGGTTGTTGCAAATTAAACAGAACTATTTCATTTAAGTTTATGGTCATGTAGGTTAATTAAAATTTCCTCTCTAGAAATATAGCCCCCAAGACTTTATGTAATTTAATAGGTTCTATATCCATGCAGAGCAAGAATGGCAGATTCAATATTTAATTCTTGCCTCATAAACTTTGAAGGCTAAAAACACATCCTCCCCAATTGTGAACACTCTTTATATTGGAAACAACTCACTAAAGGAAACTCCGAGTTGCTAGGTAACTTGGTGCCTGTGGAAAGCTTCTGATAAAAATGTATTTAAATCAGATTTCCTGGAGCAGATGGGCAAACTGAAGTAGAAAAAACATTCGAATGATCTGATGTTGGCTTTTCATGCCAAAACTAGCTAAAATCTCCTTGCAGTGAAGGCTTCTTGTGGGGCTTGGGGAGGGAAGGTTGAGGTGGCCTTGCTACAAAGAGCATCAGGTTTCCTTCTCCACAACATGAAGCCATCTGAGATTTAGAAGGTGAATCACTTTCCAACCACTGGGAAATAGCCATGAAGAATGAGCAGTGTGCAAAGAAGGAAGTGACTGTGAACATGTCTGCTTTCTTCACCTCCTCCCTGTGTAAATTCTTCCTTACAAGTCAGTAGATCTGGTGGGAGTGGTATTGCCTTTAGTTCTTGCAGATCTTATTGAAAAATAAATCAGGGGTTGAGGATATACCTCAGTGGTAGATCATAGGCTAACACGCATGCCTGGGTTCACTGTCACCAACACACAAAACATACCAGATTATCAAAATGGGGCTGAGCCTCTGAGAAGTGATTCAACTACCTCAGAATCCTCTAGTTTTCTATGATCCAAGCCAGAACTTGGAAAATAGAAGGGGTGTGAATTTGCATAGGAAATGTACATGCCACAGTACAGCTAGCAATATCACACAGTGGCTAATGTTTACTGTTTGAACTCACATAGTTTGAGAATGAGTAGAAACTACCAGTCTTTTCTCAATATTTTTTGTGTGTGATCAGAATTTGGGGGACAGGTGGTGGAAGTAGCAGAGGTTATAAATAACAATAACCCCTTTTTTTTGGTCTTTTTGAGACAGGGTCTTCCTGCAGCCCCAGCTGGCCTGGAACTCACTATGTAGACCAGGCTGACCTTGAACTCACAGAGATCCACCTGCCTCTGTCTCCTGAGTACTGGAACTAAAGGAGTATGCCACCATGTCTGACTTACAAATACCCTTTTATGAGGGACTCTTCCCAAATCTTCTTTGGAAGCAGAGTCTTCAGGTCCATCAGGTTCCATCAGTTTCCATCACCCATAAAAGTCATTTCTTCACTCAATTCTCTATAATCTTTCCAAATTGATACACAAAATTATTCAAAAGTAATCTTAATTGAATGTGTGGAACTTGCTTGTGTCCCACTACTCAGGTGGCTAAGGCAGGAGAATCACTTGAGTCCTGGAATTTGAGGCTAGTCTGGGCAACTTAGGAAGGAATCCCCATTTCAAACAAAGAAAACACAAACAAAATCTGGTAGTTAATCTATTTCTGCAAGCAAGGAGCACAGGATGTAAATTCCTAGAGAAGTGCCATCACTTTTCTGACATGAGTGGAAAATACAGACAGAGTAAGAAGGGGAAGGTGATGTGAAAACCCCAGCATGTATCTCTTATTTCACGGTGAGATTTTTTTTTTCAGGACTGGCACCTGAATATAGGGCCTCACACAAGCTAACAAGCACTGTACCACTGAACTATATCCCAGTCCCAAATCTTCACCGTAGTAATAAGAAAGAGCACTCCAGGAAAAGCAGACAGCTATGGGAGGCAGGTGTAAACAAGGGCAGTGTGTTAAGGAATTTCAGGTAAGGAAAATGACTTACCCTGAGCAGGCACCACTCTGGATTCACCACCTGCACTGTTTCACTGATGCTATAGCGAGCACACCCATTAAGTATTATTCTTTCCATTTGGTAAGTGAGAAAACCTGTTCCAAAGGATTTAATCATTTAGAAAGGGAATATTGCTAATGAGTGACAGACAGAGCTGTCATTCCAAAGCAAGTTTATGTAACTTTAAAGACTTGGTCACTTTCTCAGGAGACCCAGGGCCCTTGAGAGGGAGGGGAACAGAAGCACCCTCATATATTGCTCAATGAGAGCGTAAACTGGTTAAAATTTCAGTAATATCTATGAAAATGGTAATTACATATGCCAAAGTCATCTTTGTAATAGAGAAAACTTGGAAGCATCTTAGGTATCCCATGACTAAAGTATTAGTTGGGGGCCTGGAGAGATGGCTCAGCAGTTATGAGCACTGGTTGCTCTTGCAGAGGACCCAGATTTGGTTCCCAGCACCCACATGATGGCTGTAACTCCAGTTCCAGGGGATCCAACACCGTCTTCTGACCTCCTTGGGCATTGCATGACAAGGGTGCACTTACACACATGCAGGCAATACACTAATACACATAAAATAAAAATAATTTAAAAAAAGAACTGGTTGAATAATTTCTGGTAAACCTACACAATAGAATATTGTGAACTCATTTAGAAAGAATAAAATAAGTCTAAATGCATAAAAAGGTATCCTCAATATTGTTCAATAAAAAGGTAAGTCTCAAAATATAAGTGGTCCAGAGCACATCTTTGTGAGCTGTGAGGCAGGGTATGACCCTCTTTGATAAAAAGAAGTTTCTTAGAAGTAGCCCATCATTGCTGTCGATGGGAGTGACGCTTGGTAGAGTGGAGAGGGAAACTTACACTTTTCACTTTGTACCATCCTTAGCGCTCTGATTTTTCCCTAATAAGTAAGTATGACTTTCATAATAAAGGAAACATTTTCAAGAAAGCCCTTTGAACTTAAAAAATAATGGAAGGGTTTTATAACATAAAAATGAAGTGGGTCAGGATCTGAAGGGAAGGAAGATGATGATTAAGGAGCTAATGATGGCCACAGGTCATGTATGTCTCCATGCTAATTACCAAGGCAGATTCACAAAGAACTTGAGCATTGGGAAGAATGCACCTTGAAGGCACAGACCAAAAAGGGAGCTCTTCCTGGTATTTTGGATAACTTGTCAAACCAACACCCAAGTGCTCTGATCTTTTCTCAACTCTATTCTCAGAGCCTAGAAACTTCAACACAACTTCGGGTTCACATGAAGTCTGAACTAAAGGAAACCTGCCAGGATGCTCAGGTAAGAAGAGAGGTACTTTCCTTCCAAAACTTGGCTGCAATAAACCACTTCAATTCTCTGGCTGCATAGAGGTCGTCGGTGACAGCTGTAGCCTTTTCTGCATGGAAATATTCTCCCTCTGATGCAGAGGCAGATTGCATTTGCATGGCTAATCCAGCCATACACTGGAGAAATGAGAAAAGACCCAAGCTTTCCATATGTGCTATGGAGCCCAAAAGGAAAAGAGCCTACCAGTAGGTTTTGTTTTTGTTTTAGCCACTGCTCTTTTTGATAATGTCAACATGGCCATTGTTGATAAATTAGTTTTTCTCTGCTCAGAAGCCAAAAGACATTTCTGCTGAGCACCTCCAAGATGCCTCAGACATCTCAAAGCACTTTGGTAGAAGATGACTGAATACTTTTTACAGAACTTTCCTTAAATCACCTAGTTTGGGTGGTATAGGATTATAGTTTGCCTGTTTTCTCCCAACTTCCTAATCTCTAGTTTGTTTGTTTGTTTGTTTGTAATAGTTACTTTTCCTGTAGTTTTTAAAGCTCACTTTTAAGACTAAGGATATAGTCCAGTGAGAGAGTGCTTGCCTAACATGCATGAGGTCCTTGGATCAATATCCAATCCTGCAAATGAAAAGCAAAAATCAAGAAACCCAGAAAGATATCATTTATACTTTTCCTAATAGCAATGATAAGGTAAATCCTTCAATAATAATTTATTAAGCCTCATTATGTACCAGGCATTAGCTTTTTTATATAAATTAATTTTCATTGTAAGTAGTTACTACCATTCGCCTCATGTGATAGACGGGAAAGCTGAAGTGTAAAGAGACTGAGGAGCCTGCCCAAGCCACAGAGCCCTGGCTTGAAAAGGATTTGTCTCACGCCAAAGGATGTTTGTGTAATGGTATATTACTTTAAATAAAAACAAAGACGGCAAGCTAGCTGGTCACAAGACTGAAAATTCATCCAAATCAAAGAAACCTCTATGCTGTCAAATGTCTGGGTAACCTTTTCCTGCCCTTGATTTCAGTTCTCCATAGCATCTCAATTCTGCTTTCTCAGCTGAGAGAGACCACTCAGAATCCCCAACTACTGGGTTCACTGAGTATCAAGGCACCAGCAACTTTCCTTCCACCTCTAGCTCAGTTGATGTCTTCCTATTTGGCAGCTTTTGCCTCTGTTGACAGTACCACGGAACTAGCACACATATATTTTAAATACTCTATTATCTAATTATCCGAAGTACAAAACTCAGCAGTGTCTTATAGTCATGCTTCCCTCACCAGGCCCCGAAGGTCTATCAGATACTTCTTAGCTTTGCTTCATATGATCTCAGCCAACCTTTTATTCTGACTTTTACAGCAGTAACCAGGTGAGTCCAGGTATAACCAGACAAGAATCAGCTGACCATGAATATATTATGCACTTGAGTCAGATTCTCCTGTACACTGAATAGGTGTCCATAGGAATCTGCTTAGCACTCATGCCTATCCAAACCTAGATGTTCAAGAGAATTAATACCCCTTGGAACAACCTTTGGCTAATAAAAAAACTGGTGGGCAATGTTATTGTCTTTTATCCCTGAGTAGAAAATTTTGTTGCACATTCAGAATACCTGCAGCTCTGACAAGACTGATAATGTCTATTTTATAGGTTTTCTCTGTAAGGAAGTTTGGGGATAGGACATAGGAGTAAACTTACAATATTAGGCACAAAGGGTAAGGACTTTATAAGCCCCAGGTTAATACCCATGAACACCCACCATAGTGACTCACTAAAGCATTAACAAGCAAGGATGATTTGGCTTCTAGGCATCAGTGGGTCTCTCCCCACAACCAGGGCTTGTGTGATTGACTCCTGAAAAACTTGGTTGTGGTGACGGGAAGAGACTAGTCTTGGACTAATCATGGACAAGCAGTGTCAACTTCCCCACACCAAATTGGCATAGCTTTTGCCATTGCCGACCATCCTTCTGGCCAGCAGCACAGGTGGCACAGGCAAGGCACCATCCTCAAGGATACTCGGTGGCAAGTGGGTTCCATCAAATCCAATGTCATCCCTGGAATGGACTCCTACTTTGACTGTGGCTTTGTCCTTATAATCCTAATGCTGCTGCCTGCACTGCATCTGAGGACTCGGAACGTACATTTTACTGCTGTGGAATTTCATACAGGTTTACCTCAGATTAGGAGACTCCTTTGATGGTATAGATGGGGGTGGAAGAGGTAATAAAGGACATATGACATGAGTCAGTTGATTTACAGGGTATTTCAGCCTAGTAGAACAATGGAGTGGCCTAACTAAAGTGGCAGCTTGGAAATATCCCACCTGGCAGAACTCCTTCCTCCTCACACAGTGTGTACCCAGCACCATCGGTGCTTGCTCTTCAATAGCTAAGATATGTGAGGCCAGAAGTCAATAGATGGAAATAGAATTGGCCCCTGTGATGGTTTGAATGAGACTGTCCTCCATAGGCTCTAAGTATTTGGACATTTGTCCCTAGCTGGTGGTGCTGCTCTGGATGGTTTTAGAAGGTGCAGCCTTGCTGGAGGAAGCACATCACCAGGGGTGGACTTTGAGACTTCTTAAGCCTTGTCCAATATCCAGCCACTCTCTGCTTCCTGTGTCTGCTTGAAGATGTGATTGCTTGGCTTTCTGCTCTGGTCACCATTTGGACTCTTACCCCGGAACTGTAAGCTCAAACAAACTCTTCCTTCTATAATTTGCATTGGTCATGGTGTTTTATCCCAGCAACAAGAAAGTGACTAATAGAATCTCTTTCCCCATTATTCTCAGTGGCTTACTCGTAAAATCTTTATTAAGACAATTTGCCTTGGTTTGTCTGAGGAACTGGGGTAGGGACTAAAAGTGGAGATAACAGAACAGAGGGAAGTACATACCCAGGACTTCAATGGGCATTTCTGTGCATACATACATGGGTGTTTGTGTGGATGCACATGTATGTGGGGGTGTGCGTGTCCACTTGTCAGAGGTCAAAGGACAACCTCAGGTGTTCTTCCTCAGGCATCTTCCACATTTTAGTTGAGGCAGAGTTTCTCAATGGCCTGGAACTTTGCCAAATAGCCTAGACTAGCTGGACAGTGACCCTCAGGGATCCTCCTGTCTCTGCCTCCCATCTTGCCATTGCTGCGATGATATATGTGCAACCATACTGGCTCTTTACATGGGTTCTGGGTATCTAAACTAGGTCAGCATGCTTATAAGGCAAGCACTTTACCAAATGACCCATCTCCCCAGCACTCAATGGGACATCTTTTGGTGGCAACGCCAATGCCCAATAAGAATTATAAGTGGACAACTACAGCAACCTCAGTTCAAAGAGACTACAGCAACCTAGGTTCTCTAGGCATAAGGTTCTCAGTGCCCCCAGGGTGACTTCAGTTGCTGGACAATAGCAAGGATCAGCTGAGGTGTTGGCAGATGATGAGAGAAACCTAGGATGAAGGGGACCATTTGCAGCAGTGGGGACTGGACTTCATTATATTAACCTTCTCATGTTGAATCTTGGAGTCTCCATGAACAAAAAGCAAATCAACATAAGGAGACAAAGAATAGCAGGGTTCGGTAACTATCTAAAAAGAATGATTAAGGAGGATTTCTTGAACAGAGGGGAGTACATACCCAGGACTGATTGTGTGATATTTGCATAAGTAACTAAATGCAAGCCACATGGGTACATGAAACAAGAACACTGCAGAGAGAGAAAGTACAAGCCCACAGGTTCTGAAGCAGAACTATGTTTGTCGTGTCAAAGGAGGCTCCTGTGGCTGGAGGGGCAGTGGGGAAAGAGGATAATAAAGAGAGGTGATCAGGAAGGTAACTGGGGCCCAGCCAGGAAGGATTTGCAGGGAGAATGAGGACCTTGAATCTCATTTTGTGTGGAGTCAGAAGCCGGTGCAGGTTCTGAGAATACGGTATGATGGATTTTACATTCTATAGAGGTCCCTGGGGCTCTGTGAGTTGGCTATAGGAGGTCAAGGATGGGAGCAGTGCTCGAGAGACTACCACAAAATAGCATTTGTATCTCATTTCAGATGAATTTTGTGGGTGCATAGAGCAAAAGCATGGGGTTGTTGGACAGGAGGTCTTGATTAAAAGTGTTGTCGCTCATCTTCAGGGCTGACTTTAAGCTGATCCTGAGTAAAAACAGCAAAACCATCTTTTACCTCTTACAGTCCTTCATAAAGAGTAACATAGCCCAGCGGGTAGAATGATGAATGTTCAGAAAATGTTTATCATTTCCTGATTTAAATATCTATTTGGACTTTGTTAAGAATTCATGGAAAACAGGACGTGGTGGCACATACCTTTAATCTCAGCACTTGGGGGGCAGAGGCAGGCTGATCTCTGTAAGATTGAGGCCAACCTAGTTTACATAGCAAGTTCCAGTTCAGCTGGGGCTACAGGGAGAACTTGTCTCAAAAGAACAAAACAAAACAAAAAGAATGTGTGTAGGTAATGCCTTACCATCAAAAAACATGAGACACATGGTTTCCAGGACCAGGCCTACCATCTTTACACAGGTATCCAGACCACATGCCAGGAGCACTTCTCACCACACTCGCATCTTTTAATTCTTTCAATGACTCTGCCAGTGAGCTAATTCTGAACAAGTTTATAGGTGAAGAAACAGACTAGCGGAAGAGAAGTTGAATACATTTGGACCAGTTGCTGACTGTATAGCAGGTCGTCAATAGCCAGAATTCGGAAGTTCTCACCATAGTGAACTTTGGGAAGCAATCATATTCTCTGGTGGTCTCACCTTATATTTATGGTTTTTTCAAAGTCTTCTATGAAAAATAACTAGCATTAATAGGCAGAGCAGATTTTAAAGCCACTTTTGCCTGGAAGAAAATAACGAAGGCAGAGATTCTATTTGTTTATTGAGGTGTCCTAAGTTAGAATGATCCTTTTTCTCCTGGGAGATCATTTGACAAGAGTGGGTGGGCATTTCATTCTGAGCTCCTTTGATGATGTCTGCTGTAGTTTTCCTGCTGTGTGACATTTTTTTCTCAAAAATTCATAGCACTGCTTTACTCCTACCTTAAAAAGTCATTAGTGTAGTTGCATCACCTAAGAAGGAAAGAAACAGATGTGTGATCTACCCATGAGATAAAGTTGTTTGCCCCACACAAGCTCAGCCCTTTTCTTGTGCTGGCTGTGAGCCTGTCCTCACGCTGGGGTGGAGAAGCTCATTACTGCTCCAAGTAAGCAAGAAACAGGGCTTGACAAAGGAGAGACGGAGACCAAAGGCTCAGAGTATTCCCACCAAATTACATTTTGAAAAGTCTGATGCTGGGCATTTACAAGAGTCACCTGGCAGCCACTTTCTTGGGCTTTTTACAGTGGAGCTGCAGAGATAAAAGAGGTTATTCTTCTGGGCTAGAGCACTGCCCATTGCTTTCCACAGATACAAGGGTCATAGGCTTGGTGGCCATGTAGAAAAATGCATGTAGCAGGCACTGGGGCTGGGGAGATGGCTCAGTCGGTAAAGTGCTTTCTGGGCAAGCATGAGCACAGCATTAAAGCCCAGCACAGCAGCCTGCACCTGTAATCCCAGAATTAGGGAATGGAGACAGGAGAGAGCCCTTGGGGTTTGCTGGCAGCCTGTCTACCCAAATCAGTAAGCTCAAGGTTCAGTGAGAGACCCTGCTTCAACAAATAGGTTGGAGAGTGAGTGATTGAAGAAGACACCTGACATTGACTTATAGCCTCTACACACACACACACACACACACACACACACACACACACACACGGCAGACACTTACTTGTCTAGACTGCTCATATCCAGCTTTGACCTCTTGCTCATCTGTGGCTTCAATAGAAGCACAATGAAGTGTCTGCAACTCAGAAATTCTTTCAAGCTTTGGACATTGCACCTCCTGTTCACTCTTCCTTTCCACTTGGATCTTTGTGGCTGCCCTTGCTGTTTGCTTTGATGAACTTCTGCCACTGGAGTTGATGTGCCCTGACTAAATGGCATTTCAGCATGGATTTCCCTAGGTGCCCAGCATCCTTGCCTAGATTAATGTGTCAGTGGCATATGGTGTAAATGGCCTGTCGTTGGGTCTCAGAATCAGCTGAAAATATCTGCCAGGCTGCTGGCTGCTTTGGCATAGTGCCTAGGGCTCCAGTATTTGAGAAAGGAGAGCAACATTGTCTGAAAGTTATTTAGAGTGAATTTGCTTGTTTAAGAGCCAGACTCTAGCTTCCTGCCTTTCTCCATTTCTCTCTCTCTCTCTCTCTCTCTCTCTCTCTCTCTCTCTCCTTCCCTCCCTCCCTCCCTCCTTCCCTCCCTCCCTTCTTCCCTCCTTCTTAGAGCTAGAGAAAGATGCTTTGGGCCAAGAAAATGGCTAAGTAAGTAAAGGTACCTGCTACTAAGCTTGATGACCTGAGTTTAATCCCCAGAACCCATATCATAGAAGGAGAGAACCGAGTCCTAAAAGCTGTCCTCTGACCTCCTCATATGCACCATGGCATGCATGTGTAGCCTACGTCGCACAAAATAAGTAAATAGTTTTAAGTTAAAAAATTTGGGACTAGAGAGATGGCACAGTGGTTAAGAGCACTGGCTACTCTTCCAAAGGACCCAAGTTTGGTTCCCAGCACTCACATGGTAATTAACAACAATCCAGTTCCAGGGAATCCAACACCCTCTTCTGACATCTCTGGGCATTGGATGCATGTGACACATCTACATACATGGAGGCAAAACAATAAATAAACCAATCAAAAAAGTTCTAAGTTAAAAAAGAAAAATGCTTGTTCTCACAGCTGAGTGCCTAGGACCAGTAATAATTTTGAGAACATTTTTGATTGCATCTCTTTACTGGCCCCACATCTTGCTCTGTTTCCTTAAAGGAAGGTTCAGAAGCCTGTGCTTTTTTAATTCTATTGCATTTGATCCCCTTAAAAGCCCCTATGTGGTATTAACTCCATTTTTTATACAAGAAAACTGAGGCTTAGAAACTTTTAAGTGTGGCCAAAGTCACATGGGAGAATATGATTCAAACCTGGGTCTATCTCATTCTCTTGTCCAGATAGCATTGCATTTTGTTAAGTTAACACATTGACTGCCTGAACTGATACCACATCCACATCCAGGCATCTCCCAGGAAGGGAGATGTCACTGTGCCTCACTCAGCAAGGTCTGTATCCCTGACACTGTCGAGTATTCCCAGTTCCTTGTGCATGAACTCATCAGTGCTCTTTTCTTGGGTGTTTAATGGTGGGTCATGGTTACTATTTAGTCACCTGAAGGGTTTCTTACTCCAAAATGCAAGTGATGAAGCAGGTCCTGCTGTCCTTGGGATTACCCACTCCTGGTGAGTGACAACCTTGGATTGGAGACAGCTGACCTGTGGACAGAGAGAAGGGGATGTCAGAGGTTTCTCTAGCTCAATATGGACTGATGAACCAGAATAATTCTGTCGGCAGGACTCATGGAATCAACCTCAACTGGCAATCTTTCAAAATTTATGGTTTAGGGATGAGAAATTTTTCCAAGGCCTCACTGACCTCACTGATGTTTGGGGTTAAGAGATTTTGCCAAAGGCCTCACTGACGCCAATCCTCTCTTTTCCACAGTAGGCATCTGACACACTTGCGCCTAATCTATCACCTAGGTTAGTTGCCCCCACAGTCCTGTGTAGCTGTTTGCTCTTAATTGACACATTCCCTCCTAGAGGGAGGAAGGAGATTTAGGGAATTCAGGAAGCTCACAAAAGGCAAGACTCACCAGGGCCCTCCCTGAGATTACATAACCAACAGACTCTGGTGAAGTGACTTCCTGCAAGTTTGGCAGTTTTTGTGAGTCATCACCCCTGCTGGGGTGGTCCTCTCTGGTGATACAACTGCCTTTGAGTTACCCATGGTCCTCTGAGTATCCCCTCACCCATGGTCCTCTGAGTAACCCCTCACCCATGGTCCTCTGAGTAACCCCTCACCCATGGTCCTCTGAGTGAGTATCCCCTCACCCGTGGTCCTCTGAGTGAGTATCCCCTCACCCGTGGTCCTCTGAGTGAGTATCCCCTCACCCGTGGTCCTCTGAGTGAGTATCCCCTCACCCGTGGTCCTCTGAGTGAGTATCCCCTCACCCGTGGTCCTCTGAGTGAGTATCCCCTCACCCATGGTCCTCTGAGTATCCCTTCACCCACGGTCCTCTGATTGAGTATCCCCTCACCCATGGTCCTCTGAGTATCCCTTCACCCATGGTCCTCTGAGTGAGTATCGCCTCACCCATGGTCCTCTGAGTATCCCCTCACCCGTGGTTCTCTGAGTATCCCCTCACCCATGGTCCTCTGAGTATCCCCTTACCCATGGTCCTCTGAGTATCCCCTCATCCGTGGTCCTCTGAGTGAGTATCCCCTCACCCATGGTCCTCTGAGTGAGTATCCCCTCACCCATGGTCCTCTGAGTGAGTATCCCCTCACCCGTGGTCCTCTGAGGGAGTATCCCCTCACCCATGGTCCTCTGAGTATCCCCTTATCCATGGTCCTCTGAGTATCGCCTCACCCATGGTCCTCTGAGTGAGTAGCCTCTCACCTGTGGTCCTCTGAGTAACCCCTCACCTATGGTCCTCTGAGTATCCCCTCATCCGTGGTCCTCTGAGTAACCCCTCACCCGTGGTCCTCTGAGTATCCCCTCACCCATGGTCCTCTGAGTATCCCTTCACCCATGGTCCTCTGAGTATCGCCTCACTCATGGTCCTCTGAGTATCCCCTTACCCATGGCCCTCTGAGTATCCCCTCACTCATGGTCCTCTGAGTATCGCCGCCCCCATGGTCCTCTGAGTATCGCCGCCCCCATGGTCCTCTGAGTATCGCCGCCCCCATGGTCCTCTGAGTATCGCCGCCCCCATGGTCCTCTGAGTATCGCCGCCCCCATGGTCCTCTGAGTATCGCCGCCCCCATGGTCCTCTGAGTATCGCCGCCCCCATGGTCCTCTGAGTATCGCCGCCCCCATGGTCCTCTGAGTATCGCCGCCCCCATGGTCCTCTGAGTATCGCCGCCCCCATGGTCCTCTGAGTATCGCCGCCCCCATGGTCCTCTGAGTATCGCCGCCCCCATGGTCCTCTGAGTATCGCCGCCCCCATGGTCCTCTGAGTATCGCCGCCCCCATGGTCCTCTGAGTATCGCCGCCCCCATGGTCCTCTGAGTATCGCCGCCCCCATGGTCCTCTGAGTATCGCCGCCCCCATGGTCCTCTGAGTATCGCCGCCCCCATGGTCCTCTGAGTATCGCCGCCCCCATGGTCCTCTGAGTATCGCCGCCCCCATGGTCCTCTGAGTATCGCCGCCCCCATGGTCCTCTGAGTATCGCCGCCCCCATGGTCCTCTGAGTATCGCCTCACCCATGGTCCTCTGAGTATCCCCTCACCCATGGTCCTCTGAGTAACTCCAATAAACTCGTCTGTTCACCAAGCTGGACTTGGATGGATTGTCTTCCTTGGTTTCTTGTTGCCCTCTCTATGTGGCATAAATAGAAATGGTTTCCTGAGGAAAAGTCCTGTATTAACAGCATTCAACAGTTACCACAGGGAGGACTGCACTAATTGGCTACTCATTCCTACCTTTAGGCTTTACTTTGCAAGAATCTCTTCTTCAAAATGCTTTCTGGGGGATGGAAAGAGATGGTTCAGCAGTTAGGAGCACTGGGTGCTCATGTAGAGGTTCCAGATTCAGTTCCCAACACATACATGGCTGCCAACAGCCATCCATAACTCCAGTTTCAAGAGACCCAACACCTTTTTCTGACCTCTGGAGGCATCACACATAGGTGGTGTATGTACATACATGCAGGAAAAACACTCATACACATAAAATAAAAATAAACTATTTTTACATGTTTCCCAGTTCTTTCCTCCTTCAGGAAAATTCTTTACCTTCTTCAAGGTCCTGTTCAATTTATCTGCTTCAAGAAATCTACAAATCAATCTTCTCCTTAAGATTCTGAGCCTTCCGGAATTACCGGAAGGTGTATGTACTTTTAAGTAATACATCAACAAGACTGAAAATTGCAACTACATTCTCATTCTATAAAAGGTACTGTGCGTAGCACTTTTTTTCTATCTTAAGACAGAGCCTCACTATGTATCCCAGACTGGCTTCAAACTCATGATCCTCCTTCCTCTTCTACAGTGTCAGCTTCCAGGAAACAGGGCTCTTCAGTTTGTTCACCTGGGTATCCCGAACACCTTGAACAGTACCTGGCACATGGTAAATACTCACTAAATGATTTTTGGAGGAATGATTTTTAAAATTTTTATTTATTTTTATTTTATGTGTACGAGTGTTGTGCCTGCATGTAAGTGTACCCATGTATTCAATGCCCCCAGAGACCAGAAGAGAACATTAGATTCTCCTGGAACTTGGGTTACAGACTATTGTTAGTCACCACGTGGATTCTGGAAATCAAACCTAGGTCCTCTGAAAAAGCAGCTAATATTTTTAACAGCTGGGCCATCTCTCTAGTCCCAGGAATAATATTTTCAGATGAGGAAACCGAGATGAAATGACTTAGCCTAGATAATTTCACTGGTGAAACAGACTAAGTCTGATTCAATTTTGGATTCCATTGTTATCTTTTTGTTGTTGTTGTTTTTTGTCTTCCATATCAAATGTCTTTTTCCTAGATGGTAGTTCTAAGGGTAGAGGAGTCTATGTCTAGGACTGAGGAATGAGTTGGCTATTGAGGAATCCAGACAAAACTGGAAATGGTTTCATATAGACAAGATAATGGAAAGGTAAAAGTGACAGGAAAAGGTGGTAAGGAGGGCACAGATGTGGGTGGTTTACCGAGTTTTTTTCAAATTTTTGTTTAAGTATCCAAGACTGCTGTCAGTTTATCTGGTGAAATAAGATTCATGATCAATGTGTGGAGACGGAAATTTCAGACCTCATTATACACAAACTGAAGATTATTCCTTTGCTGTCACTGAGCCATTTGACACGCCAGTGGAAACAAAAGGAAATCTGTCTCAGGTGCCCCTTTTAGCTCTGACAGATGTGGAGATGCATGAGTTTGGGGTGTTAATTTTTGGTTGGATGTTAAAATGTGAGTGTGTCCACAGATAGAGCTAGAAAAACTACCACCTCATTCACAGTGCAGGGCAGAAGCCCAATGATATAATGAATTCAGTGAAAGACTTCCTGCTCCCATCCCAGCTTCCTGTCTTGTCTGGAAACAGAAGAAGCTCTCTGCCTTTTCCTAGGGTCACTTCCACTTGAACTTTTGTTAACACCCCTCCCTTTTTCTTAAATCTTAAATCTATCTTTTCCCCACCTGTGCAGATATGTTCACGTCTCTCCACACTGATGGAAAATAGTAAAAACCTTCCAACAATCTCTTGTCCCTAGTGTCCATGGGGCTGGCTCAGGAGAGAACAATTGGTCATTTATTGACTGCTCAAAAAGTGTAAGGAATAACATCAATCTATAGAGATTGTCTAGGCTCAGATGACCTCAGTGTGGCCTGAAATACTGAAGATACAGTCAGCTGGGTGAGCACATGGGCAGCTACGTAGGCTGGTCAAGGATGGTCTCATGTGCCTGATGATTAGCAGATTAGTCATTACAGTGACATGGGATACTGGGCCACTGATGCCTGATTATATAGTATGTTAGCTCAGATTGGTTCTCCTGGTGGCAAGGCAGGGGAGGGGAGGAGGGGAAGGGAGTGAGAAGGAGAGAGGAAAGGGAGGAAGGAGAGAGAGAGAGAGAGAGGAGAGAGAGAGAGAGAGAGAGAGAACACAGTTACTCAAAGCCTCTTGAGCTGACACAATATTTCTGCCTTCTGCCTCATTCAGTTTGCAAAAGCAAGTTATAAGTCCAACCCAGGGACAGGAAAACACAGTCTACTGCCTGACGGGGAAGATGCGAAGTCACATCGCAGAGTGTAGGTGTAGATTGGGAGAGAAATAAAGAATTGGGGTCAGCTTTACGATCAGTCTACCATATCCCCTTCATCCTTAAGTTTCTACATTGGGCATCTTCTTCTCCTCAGATCCAAGTTCCAGAAAGGGCAGTTAGTTTTCTCTGGCTTTGCCTAGTTCCTTACCAGGTAGCCAGTCATCCCTCCCTGAAAGCAACCTCATCTTATAGCCGTCATTCTCTCCATTTTTATTAAATTCTTCTTTTTTTCTTTCTTTTTTTTTTTTTTTTTTTTTGTGGGTCTTCTTGAAACAGAGTCTCCCTGTAGCCCCAGCTGTCCTGGAACTCACTATGTATACACCAGGCTGGCCTTGAACTCACAGAGATCCGCCTGCCTCCCAAGTGTTGGGACTACAGGACCACCATGCCCGGCAAATTCCTGTCTTTCAGAACAATAGCTCAAGCATCAAAGACCTTCATCAGCATTCAACTGACTTAACTACACTGTACAATTTGACCTGTATAGCTGCTCTGTCCTGCTTACAACACAACTCCCTTAATGACCCCGACTCTCTTCTGGCTCTCCTATCACTCCATCCATCCCTTCTCAGACTACTTGACTAACCAATGTCTTTCCTCTAGAGTCACTAACAGTGCTAGTGTGCCTGATGTTTCTGTGCCTCACCTTTTGATTTCTTCCTTGTGCTAAGCTCTGGAATTTAATTCAACTAAGTGGACGCTACTCACATGTGTTCACATTTGAGCTTGTCTCAATGCTAGTGGATGTTCCCACAGGCTCTTCAAATGCATGTCAAAAACAAGGCTTAATATATTTTTGTTGTTGTTTTGAGACAGGGTCTCCTTCTAATAAGTCCTAGCTATCCTGGAACTTGCTGTGTAAATCAAGCAGACCTCAATCTCACAGAGCTCTGCATGCCTTTGCCTCCTGAGTGCTGGGATTAAAGGCATGCACCACCATGCCTATCCGAACAATATGAGATTCTATCTTTCCTTATTTTCCATTAATAGCTTTGTGATTTTTTCAATTAGTCATGCTAGACACTGAAAACTATTCTTCAGTCCTGGTCTGGGCTCCCTATATTCCGGAACAGAAGTCAAATCTGCCTCCCGAGTGTCTCTCAGACCACCTCTGCTGTTGCCTGAGTTCAGGTTCTTGTGTTGCCCAGACCAGCGCCAGAGCCCTTCATTTGCTCCCCTGGCCCGTCTGTAGCCAGAGATCTTTCTGAAACACATAGGCAGCTGCTATCCTCTGTCTTGTACATTTCCCCTCCTTTCATTCAGCCAATATAAAATGGGAATGCTCTGCACTTCTGATCATCTGTTGTGCAAAAATGAAATGGGTTCCATCTAAGAAAAGTAGACTTCACATAAAGAGGTAAGTGGAGCTGATGAGGCGAGTTCAGCCAGGGCACAGGGGGATCACAAGGGACAACTCTCATGTTTGCTGGCTCCCCTCCCACTACCTTCAGGTCAACTCTGCCTCCTTCTGGGACTTTGACCCACTCTCCTGGCAATCCCTCCCCCACCACTCTGCTTCTCTCTCCACGTTCATCCATGCATACAGTCCCTACAGGCTTCCTTTTTAATATTTTATTTATTATTTTTATTTGATGTGTATGTGTGTATTGCCTGCATGTATGTAAGTGCACCAGTGTTGTGTAATGCCTGTGGAGGACAGAAGAGGGTGTCGGATCCCCTGGAACTGGAGTTATGAATGGTTATTAGCCAGCATGTGGGTGCTGGGATTCAAATCCAGGTCCTCTGCATGAGCAATTGGTACTCTTAACAGCTGAGCCATCTCTCCTGCCCCCTCCCACAGACTTCTTAATCCAAGCTTAACTAACCTTTGTATCTCTTCAAATGCATACTGAGAAGGGAAAATCTGATTGGGTTAAATCATGGGTCAATCATTCAACCAGTTGTGACCACAACCGGATGAGATAATATGGACAAGACATGACCATCTGAGAGTCAGAACTTCCATGAGAGGCTCAGAGGAGTGCTCTCAGAGAAGACAAGCACTGTCTCCTCCTTAACATGGTGCATGCTGTCTTCTTGCTGAGATGCGTCATTCACTTCATGGATCTACTCTCCATGCCCTTAAATGCATCATGCTTTTCTCCTCCTTCTCCTTTTTGAAAGCAGGGTTCCATGTATCCCAGGCTGGCCTCAAACTCACTATGCAGGTGGATACCTAGAACTTCTGATCCTTCTCCCTCCATCTCCCCAGTGCTGGTGTTACAGGTGTCTATACCATGCCTGGTTTTCTGCCATTCTGGAGAGCAAATCCAGGGCTTTGTACATGCTAGGCAAGCACTCCATCAACAGAGTTGCATCCCTAGCCCTCTTTCCCCATCTTCTGTCCCAACATCTGCAATGTGCTTGCCCACCTTAAGCTTCCTAGAGCTTTCCTCTTTTTGTGGGGGAATGGGGGTCTCACTATTTAGGCTAGCCTGAAACTTGAGATCTTCCTTCCTCAGCCCTCCAAATTCTAGGATTCTAAGTGTGCATCACCACCCTCAGTTCCCTCCTGTGTTTTGCTACCCAGCTTCAACACCACCTCCTTTGAGAAGGCTGCCCCTGCCACTTGTTAGCTGCTCTCCTTTGAAAATGTCTCACTTTGCACATACATCTATTAAGTATAGATCACACAACATTAAAATGGATTTCTCCTTTGCTAGACTATGGGCACTTAGTTATTTACTGGCAGGGACCATCCAATCAAGGAATAGGAAGCAGGGATACCAGGGAAACTGGCTGAATGAGATTCAAGTATTTATTTACGTCTGCTGTGTGGCAGGCATGAGGGAAGATGTTTCCCAATATGGGGGCAATATACAAGAGGAAGAAACCAAGGGAAACAGATGCTCAGAGCCCAGGGTGGCAGACAGGTCCAGAGCTATCTCTCCACAAGGGACAGGGTCAACCTATTGGAATGGGACAGCAAGCAGAGTCCAGGACCGAAGAACAAGTTCAAGCAGAGCATAGCTGGCCCTGGGGGCCCAGACAGCAACATAATCTCTGAGATTATTGGCGCCTCTTTTCGGAAAGCACAAAGTTAACAGGAGACCAGGGGCAGAACTAAACTGTAGGAAGGAAATGACCCAGAACAGCAGTGCACAGTGATATAACACCACAGCAGGGGAAGGAGGAGGTAGAGTTGAAGGAAGTGTGGTAGGGAGCTCACTGGAATGCTCAAAATGAGTTTGTAGAACTACAAAGTCAGTGAAAAAGAGATTAGTCGAGGAGGAGAGATGGCTGAGTGGTTCAGAGTGCTTGCTGCTCTTCTAGAGACTTGAGTTCAGTTTCCAGCACCTATATTGGCTGTTCACAACCTCCTGTACCTCCAGCTCCAGGGGAACTGGCCTCTGCGGGCACCAGGCACACACAGGATGACATACATACTTGCAGGCACTCACACATACACATAAAGTAAATAAATCTTTTAATTTGTTTTTATTAAATTTTGTTTTATTTCACACAGAATATCTCAAACAATACAAAACATCTTTATAGACCCATCCCCCCCAGCACCCTCCCATAGCCCCTCCACTGGAACCCATATACACTGTCCTGGGTGTTAAGGACCCACTGTGTCAAGTCAGTGTCCCCAGATGTTCCCCAGTGCAAGTCCATTCTCTCGTGGTCTAGTCAGATCCCTCTCATCTAGCTATAAATAAATCTTTTTTAAAAGATTAGTTGCCATCAATGAAAGTGATGGTGGGGAACTCCTTGAATCATGTGCTGTGCAGGCTGAGCTCTTGACACACAAAATCTGGTAGCATAACACTTTGGTTGGGTTTGGGGTTTTGTTTCATTATACTAAGGATCAAATCCAGAGCCTTGTGCATGTTGGATAAATGCCTTACCACTGAACTGCATGCCCAGCTCTACTTGACTGCTTTATGTTAGTAAGAGGGGATAATTTGTTACACAGACTTAATTCTAAAATGCCAATTTTCATAAGCTTCCATTTCAATTTTAAGATAAGATTCAAGTCCAGTAAACTACTATAGAAACTAGAAAAAGCAGTCTTAAGTGGCTTACTTTTAGTTTGGTTTGTTTTCTACACTTATTTATTGTGGGTGTGCTATGGCACGTGTGGAGGTCAGAAGACAACTTTAGGGAGTCGGTTCTCTCTCCCATGTGGGTCCCAGGGATAGAACTTGGGTCATTAGTTTTGACAGTAAGCACCTTTACCCACTGAGCCATCATCTCACCAATCACTTAATTGTCTTTCTAAGTGACATTTTTCTGCGATCAGACCTCCTGAAGTACATTGCAGGGAACCCTGGCTCAGCTCCTTATTGCCCTATGCACCACAACACAGCAGGTAAAGAGATCAGTGGACCCAGCCACAGGGAAGCCAGGGACGGTGGAGAGGGAAAGCAGGCAGGCCACAGGTCGTTGCAAAAGGTCTACAACCCAGTGTTGATGGTCCCAAGGGACTGTAGGAAAAGACGGCATTTAATGCTAAAGGTTCCTAGGTTATAAGTCCTAGTCAAGTGCTACTGTTCATTTTTATTTATTGTGTATATGGGGCAGGGGTGCTCATATGCCACAGCATGTGTGTGGAGGTCAGATGACCCCTTGCAGGTGTCTGTTTTCTCCTTCTACTAGGCAGGTCCTGGGATGGAACTCAGGTCATCAGGCTTGGCAGCAGCTTGCTTACCCACTGAACCATCTTGTTGGCTCAAGTTACTCTACTTTTCTGAGCCTCTTTCCTTGCTTGTGTCATGGGGCTACTAATCTTCTCTGTAAGGCTTATAGTTGGTGATATCTGAAAAGTAATCACAAATGTGAGTTTCCAACTGAGGATTCCACTCCTTCCATGAGAGTCACTTTCTATGAATGTGAAAAGGATTATAAAATCATGGAAAGAAAAATGAGGGCTGTGGAGATGATTCAGTCAATAAAGTGCTTTACCAGGTGCTGTGGTGCACACTTCCAAAACTGGGGAAGTGGAGACTGGAGGATCCCTGGGACTTGCTGGCCAGCCAGCCTGGCCTACATGTTGAGTTCAGGCAAGCAAGAAACTCTGCCTTGAAACAAAAGGTGAATGACACCTGAAAAACACCACCTGAGAATGTCTTATGATCACTACATGCACATGCACACACACACACACACACACACACACACAGGCATGGGCACACATAGCTCACATGCATATGCACACACACAAAAGCAAAATAAGAGGAGGCAGTGTTCACAGTTGCACTTCTTTCTTTAGACATTCTTCCTCCATTTTTGGTTGTTGTTGTTGTTTGTAGACTTACATGTGGGTATCTGATAAGTAAGTTCCTTCTTTGGGTCATCTCCAGTGAGCTTTGGAACCTTTGAGAAGAATTCTGATACTGAATACAAACTTATTGCAAAACATAATCATAGGGCTGGGATGTAGTTAAGTGACAGAGCACTTGCCTAGCATGCTAAATACCTTGGGGTTTGATTCTCAGTGCACACACACACACACACACACACACACCTACACACACACACACACACACACACACACACACACAGGTGCCCTGATCAGTTAGTGATATCTGCTTGGGAGAGGTGGGTGGTATCATCATAGCCCATTTTTTATCAACTCTATTAATATCTTTCTCCTAAACACAATCATGCTGTTCTCACCTCTCACTTTTCCTCCTAGAAGGCAGCTTTTCAGAAGCACAGAGCCTAAATATGGTTCAGAGTTCATATGCCCCTAGTGACATGTTATCCAGTCACGGCTAATAAGTTTGAAAGTCAAAATTGACAGTCCAGTCTCTCCGATCTGGACACTGGCGCTCTTCCTGTAGAAGGTAGTCCCCTCTTCAATGGCAATAATTTCTCAAGGGGGTCTGGGATACAAGAGTCACCCAGGGCTTTTTCCAGGGACAGGTATAGAGAGCCTCTTATAGTTTAAATGTGAATTGTTCCCCATAGGCTCACGTGTGAATACTTGGTCCTCAGCTGGTGGTGCTGTTTGGGAAGGTTGTGAAAACTTTGAAGGTGCCTCACTGGGGGAAGTGGGTCACTGAGGGGTGGGTCTGAAGGTTTTATAGCCCATCTCCACTTCCTGTTTTCTCTCTGCTTCCTGATTATAGATTTAATGTGACCAGCCACCTCCCACTCCTGCTGCCCTGCCCTTCCACCCATGAGAGACTGTAATCCCTTAAACTGTGAGACAAAATAACTCCTTCTTCCCTAGAGTTGCTGTTTCTCAGGTATGTGGTCACAGCAATGAGAAAAGTAATGAACACAGCATCCTTTCCTAGAAATGCTGTGGAGGAAATACCACTATAGGACACCACAAGCTTGTCTGAGGAAGGGCATAAGGATAGTGTGTCACCAGTCAGCAGGTACAGAGGACCCACAGGACAGAGCTGAGCCTTATGAATACACACATCAGATTAGAATCCACTTGTCCACTGGATGACCTTGAGCAAGTTACTCAACCTTTATTTTACTTGATTTCCCTATAAATTAGGAATGAAAAAAACACCAGCAACACCACAGGGCTGTGTTGGGGATCAGGTGGAGAATGTTTATGAAGAGCTCAGTTCAGGGCAGAGCACATAAAAAGTATTTAATCTACATCGGTCACTATCCATCCTGCAGAGAATGTAAGAGGGTCTGCTCCTCACCCACACATAGGGAGCAAGAGCCAGCACATATAACCCAGACAGGAACCATCACGATAAGCACTAGCCAATGTACTAAAGCAAGCACCACCAAATTTGCATATATTTATTCTTTTCACTTGATCAGGAAATTTTAGGCAATTAATATTTGAAAAGGAATCTGGAGGAAATTAGAACAGAGTCAAGCGCTTCCTTAATGCTAATGCCACGTGACCTCACAGCCACCAAAACCATTTTAGTTGTGCTAAGAAGACTATACCCAGAGTGCCTCATTAAAACTTTCCTAACAATAGCTCTACCACCCACGAAAAGCTGTTTTCTTCTCCTTTCCTGTGAAGTTACCCAACTTGCCTCTGAATGGAAACCTTTAGATAAACAACACTAGAGTATAATTAACAGTGTTCCTTCCTCAGTTTCCTGCTTTGCTGCCGCAATGCCTTTATGGCATCCCACCATGCTGAGAATTCACCCAATGAGACTACCCCAGACCCACCCCACTTTTGTTTGTTTATTCTTTTTTTTCCCCTTCTTCAGAAGCAGTCAGCAGAATAGAATTTGTTTGAAATCTATCTCCCTTCCTCCAGAACATTGACCTCCCTAGTATCCTTTTAATGTGAGGTGTTTGAATGCTGGTGCCTCTGACCATGAAACCCGAGGAGAAATATTTCTTTCCAAAGTAAATTGGAATCAGTTGGCCTAGAGGGCCCAGTCTTCGAAAAACTAAGAGACAGTAATATAGGGACCTTATGCACAAGCAGTGTCTTAAGAGATTTTCCCACTTCTCACTGCTGTTCAGTTGTCACAGGCTTTCTGCATTGTGACATATTGTTCCTTGTAAAACAAGTCTTTTCATTAGACATTCTCCTCTCTCTACTAATTAGTGAGGATGCTAGCAGAGCCCCCTGTACAGGTGTGCTGTCTTGACTCTAAGACACCTAAGAAAGCCACAATCCACCTGTATGAAGTCTGTCTCTGGGGTACTTGTAAAAATATGCTTAGCCTGCTGACTTCCTGTTGGCTACTGCTTTTGATGTAGGATCTCTTCTCTAGTAGGCTATGTGTAAGGCAAAGACTCTTTCTTAATGCATTTCTTTGTATTAAAAAAGATGTATTATCAATGAGTATCAATTCTAACGAGGCATTTTTACAGAGGCTCATTGGTAATGTCTAAACCAGAGAACAGTGGCCTCTGAGCTGAGAGCCTGGCAGCTGCATTTTATTAACTCAAGTCAGGGTGTTAAGCAGATTTTCAGACTTGATTGACAGAACCCTTTCAGCACAAACCCTGGAAAACTATTAGGAGGAAAGAATCCCATCAAGGCACTCTGCCTGTAATAGTTTTAATGCAGAAGTGCATTTGATCAGCAGCACGCTGAGCTCATCATATCATTTCCAGAGTGAGTAGCAATGTGCTATAGTGGCATTTACCACAACCAATTATGGCACACCCTGACAATATTTAAAACAGAACTGGACCGAGAAAAATGCCCTCAAGATTGCAGTCTGAGAGGCAAAACCCTGGAATGTTTCAAGAGTTTTCTTCCCCACGATTATTTCAGTAAGAGGAGGAGGAGGAAGAAGAAGAGGGGGGTGGAGGAGGAGGAGGAGGCGGGGGAAGACTTTCGAAAAGGAGAAGAAATCAATTTGAGGAGCAAGAGGTTGACTGAAAAATGAGAATTCAACTGAAGTTCATTACCTTTCATTTTCTTCAGCTCTCTGTGTTGTAAATCTTCTAAACACAAGTCAGTCAGTCAGTCTGTCTCCTTAGGCACTCAACATCCCAACATTAGAGAATGCATTTCTACCCTCTGTACCATTCTTATTCCCTGCAAAACAGCATTAGTTCTAATGAGTAAAAGTCCCTAGAACATAAATACCAGCCATAAAGCCAAAGTTGCATTCAGAAAGTTCTGCCCCAGTGTCAATACTGGCTGACCTCCTGCGCCAGCTGAGAGATGTTTTCTTGATGTCTTACAGACATGTTAGATAGTCATTGCTATCTTTCCAATTCACCACCACAAATTTCACTGGCTCTTGCCCTGGAATGTACCTATCCAAGAAATCAAATAGCAAATATTTTTATGTTTCTGTTTTTAATCACTTTATTGAATTATTGGTATGTAAAAGTAATATATGTTTGCTGCAAGAGATAGAGAATGTAAAAGGCAATGAACACTAATAATATTACTTAGAGACAGAAACTATAAGCAAAAATGTCAGATAATATACACTACTAGGAGCGGCTCTTCATCATTCAGCAGTATGCTGTGAATATTTTTTCTGTGTCAATAAATTAGATTTATAGCAGACATTCAAAGCTGCAGATTATTATTGTGTTATCATCTTAATTAGTCTTCTGATGAACATTTAGGTTTCTCTGCCCCCTTTTTACCCTCTTTTTAAAATAATATTGCAATAGCATTCTGTACATAAATGATTCTTAAACCTTAAAGTGACAGAAGATCATCTGGCATATCTTTAAAATGTGGATGCAAGAATCTCACATCTAGAGCCCCTGCTTCAATAAGGAAGGTGAAAGACTGAGGCATCTGCATTTTGACCAAACACTACAGGTACTAATGATGCATGTGGTCCTTGAAGCACACTTTGAGAAACATACATTTTTGCAAACTTGTCTGATGATTTCTTTTGTAAAAATTTGTTATACTCATTCATTGATTTGGGGAGGCAAGTCAGATGATGATTTGTAGGAGTTAGTTCTCTCTTTCTATCATGTGGGTCTTGGGGATGAAACTCGGGTTTTCAGCCTTGACAGCAAGTGCTTTTACTTACTTAGCCATCTCTCCAGACCCATGATCATTTCTTTGAGATAAATTCTAAAAGGTTTTTATGTTGACAAAGGCTATATCGTGTATTTCAGCTTTCTATCTTGTTTATAGTTATCTTTTTATATAAAGAAAAATTGATCCTGCAGATAGGTAAATAGTCTAAGAAAGGACACGTTTTTATTTTTTTATTTTACGTGTTTGAGTGTTTGCCTGCATGTAAGTACATCTGTGCATGCAATTCCTATAGAGGCCAGAAGGGGGCATCTGATCCTTTGGAAACTGCCACATGGGCACTGGGAACTGAACTGGGGTCCTCTGCAAGAGTAGTCAGTGCTCTCTACTGCTGAGCTAGCTGTCTAGCCTTGGAAGGACATGTGTTTACAAGGTGAATCAGCCCTTCAAGTTCCTGCTAAGTGCATAAATCCTCTCCAAGCAATCCTTACATTCTTCCACCAGAACCTAGTCATAGGAAAAGTTGAGAAGGGGAAGGGAGAACATACAAAATAAGAATGAGAGTAAACTCTGGTTGGAAAAGTTGATTCCTGAGAGGGGAGGGGGTTGCCTGTGGCTGCTACTGGCACGGGGAATTGCTACCAACAATGGGCACCAAATCAGGCAGCTCCATTTCTAAGACCTATAACAAAATTTTCACTTGATGAGCATTCCGCTACCGAGGAGGAACTCCAGGTTTTGAGAAGTGAGAGTGGGGCTGGGTATGTAGTTTAGTAGGTAGAACGTTTGTCTACCATGCACAAAGCCCTGGGTTTGATTCCCAGCTCCTGCATAAGCCATGCATAGTTGTACATGCTATAGTCCAAGCACTCAGGAGGGAGAGGGAAGAGGATCAGAATTTCAAGGTCATCCCCAGCTACTTAATGAGTTCAAGGCCAGTCTCGGATACATTAGTCTGTGTCAAAAGGAAAAAGAAAGTAACAGCAAGTGAATACAGATATTTCCCATCTTCCAAAACTGGGTGTGTTTTCACAAGTGCATATACCAACCCAAACAAAGAAAGATAGACACTGGTTGTCTTGTTTCATTCTCTAATATCCAAAACTATAAGTTGTACATAAAAAACAATTTTTCCCAAGGATACAAATATGAAAGACTCCAATTTCAACCTTGTAAGGAAAAAAATTGAGGTTTTCTTTTTAACATTATTGAAATATGCATATACAGAAAACTGTCCAAATCATAAATTTACAAACTCAATAAATTTCCACAAAGTGAGCACCCTAAGGTAACCATCTGGATCAAGAAATAGTTTCCAGGGAGCTGGTGAGATGGCTCAGCGGTTCTGAGCACTGGCTGCTTTTGCAGAGGATCCTGGTCCAGTGC
Organism: Nannospalax galili; assembly: GCF_000622305.1. Taxonomy (NCBI): domain Eukaryota; kingdom Metazoa; phylum Chordata; class Mammalia; order Rodentia; family Spalacidae; genus Nannospalax; species Nannospalax galili. The sequence continues at coordinate 1,242,575 of NW_008331662.1, forward strand.
CCAGCATCCACATGGCAGCTAACAACTGTAACTCCAGTTCCAGGAGATCTGACTCCCTTTTCTGATCTTTGCATGCATTACACACATAAGTGCACTTGCATACATGTAGGGAAACAATCCTACACATAAAAAGTAAACATTTTAAATTTTTAAAATAAATCTTATAGGTCACCTGGGGCCTGTATGCAATCACTATACAGAATAACCACTACTCTGATTTCCAAGTTTTCATTAGTTTGACTTATCTTTGAGCTTTATGTAATTGAAATTGTGATATATATGCCCCCAATTTTTTGCTAGATTTTATAGATCATTAGTTTAATTATTTCTATTATGTACAGTATATTCCTATATGGAAACAGAGCTATTCCCCACAAATAAATGTAAAAGCATATACTTCAAAAAAGTCAGTGCCATGTACACCATTAAAATTGGGCATTTTGAGCCCAGTGTAGTCTTTGGAGCCCTCAGGCCCTCTCTGGAGCCCTCAGGCCTGTCTACAGTAAGGTACAAAAGATCCCTATGTATGACAGACAGCTTGAGAGGCACCACAATGCAGCACAACAAAGATTAGCTTTGCCACCATAAAGAGCTGAGTTCAAACAGAATCATCTCCACTTTGCAGCCATGCTGCCGTCATGAAGTCACATGTCCTCTCTGGAGCTGCTACCTCTATGCCCAGGCATTGGAGAAAGAGCTCAGTGAACTGTTATGAAAATTAAGTAAGATCACAAATACAAAATCCTTGTTACATGTGTACTGTGCAGGCTTATTCTATTTTTCCTTCAGACTAAACCTTGATTATCCTTCAGATTCAGTCTGAACAATACCCTAGATATGTTTTCAATGGCAACTATTTAAGCCACAACTAGTGAGTTTATATTAATTTGCAAACTGGTTTGTGATGCAAGAACATTTGATTCTGTTAACACAGTCTTTGGGGGAACCAAGAAAAGTCACCATTCATTCTTTGGAAACTGGAGAGACTTCGTGGTCTTCATCCAGTCTACTGTGATGACTTGGCTCTTTATTTATTAATGATTTCCATCATGAAACTGTTGTTACTTCAGCTTCCTGTGATGGCCCGAGAATGCATGAAATCATCATTTTCCAGCAAGAGCACAAAGCATCCAAATGCCTGTGTTTCCCCAGACATTATCGCTTTATTAATAGCCATTCCGCCAGTCTGTTCACAATAGCCTTTTCAGTTAGACAGGCACACAGTCGCATAACTATCGTGTCATTTCTGCATTTTCACCAGGATCCATATTAAAATCTCTGACAGATTGCTAATGAGCTGATGTTGGAATTACAGAGTAGTCTGTTATCATTTGTCCATTCACAGTTTCCTCACCAGCCCATCTGTCCTCGGATCTCAGCCACCACCGAGTGTGCAGGCTGGGACAGTTTCTCCATTTACACCTTTGCCTTCTAGAGGCCGCTGGGAAAGCCTGTCCCTAATTAAAGATTTTAACAAACATATTGCCAGCTTTCCAACGCTGTTATTAAACTGCTCTCTTTTGTTAGAAAAGGTGCTGTTTGTCAGCAGTTCCTAGATTTAGATATTTAATATGTGTTTCTGTAGCCAGCAAAATATTTGTGTTTTTAAAATAATTCAATTAGAATGTTATGCATGTATCTAACTGTATGGACTGTAAATACACATGGCACACATGCTATCAAAACCCTATGTAATTATTTGGATTCACAAGGACAAAGAAATGTGATGTAGTTTTATGGATACATAGAATTTTTTTTCTTTTTCTTTTTTGGTCTTTTTGAGACAGGGTCTCACTGTAGCCCCAGCTGTCCTGGAATTCACTATGTAGACCAGGCTGGCCTTGAACTCACAGAGATCCACATAGACTTTTTTTTAAAACAAGTTATGCTTGAACACTCTAAGGTCAGGACTATTAAAACAAAATGGTCATATTGAGATCATGACTCATAGCATCTTGAATAAGGCAAAGTCCCTGCCACCCGAAACATTTCTATAATTAGGGTACAATGCAAACAAATCTGATTTCCCATGGAAGAAGATGCTTAGCCATGAGAATAGATGCTCCCTTACTCTAAAAGTTTAACAGTTAGGGGCTGAAGAGATGGCTCAGTGGTTAAGAACACTGACTGCTCTTGCAGAGAGAACCTGGGTTTGATTCCCAGCACCCACATGGCAGCTAACAACCATCTATAACTCCAGTTCCAGGAGAATTTGACACTCTCCATGGGCATTGTACAACACGGGTGCACTTACATACATGCAGACAATATATTCATATATATGAAAATAAAAATAATAAAATATTTTTTAAAAAATATTTAAGAGAATGAGTATGATTGTGGGTAAGATCAGTGGGGCTGGGGGGTCACCAGAGACTTTCACATTACCCGTGGACCTCTGCCATCAAATCTGAATGCTACCTCCTCCCTACTACACCCAGTTGAGAACTGCTACATTAGAGATCTGAGGGAACAAGAGATGTCCTAGCTGAGCACTTGCTGCCCCAGGAGAAGGCCCCCCCTGATCAATAGTCCTGGAAATAGACTCATCTTCAATTTCCCTACAGGGAGCATAGAGAAATGTGCACATATTTATGTGCATGTGAATGCTTGGTGTCTGCAGGAAGAAGGCATTGGATTTCCTAGAACTGAAATTATAGACATAGTGATCCACAATGTGGGTGCTAGGAACCAAACTCACGTCCTCTACAAGAGCAGTAATCACTCTTAACCATTGAACAATCTCTCCAGCCCCATATTGTCAATTTTTAAATTGAATTGCTTGCTTTCTTACAGTTGAGTTTTAATAGTTCTTCACATTTCGGATAACGGTCGTTTATCATAAAATCCTTCTCAAAAATTTTTTCCCAGTTTATGGCTTGTTTTCTCATTCTCTTGACAGCATCTTTCACAGAGCATAAGCCTTTAATATTAATGAAGTCCAGCTTATTAGTTATTTCCTTCATGTTTTATGCTTTTGATACTGTATCTAAGAAGTCGTTGCCAAACTCAAGGTCACCTAGGTTTCGTCCTATGCTGTCTTCTGTGCTGTGATTTTTTTTTCTGCTTTGATCTTGAGGTCTCCCTTTAGAGAGTAGTCATAGCCAGGAGAGCCACTTAGGTTTGGGGGGGGGGGTGTCAGGTGAGCTACAATGAAGAAATTAAATAAAAATGCACGACACAGAAGACATTTATTATTTACAGGAACCACAGAGATTAGAGAGATTAGGAAGTCTGGAGAAGGCAGAGCTCCACAGGTAGGTTGGGAGTAAGTCAAAGAGGACCTGTGGAACCCGGCCATTGTCAAGGTCCCTGGGCATTATCTTTTAGGCCTCCCTGAAGGACTTGTGGATTGGGTAGCTTAAAGATAACATATACAAGGCATGAGGAGCTAACTTAAACAGCCCTGTTATTGAGAATTAAGTTTCACTGTGGTCAACAGCTGTGAGATGTTGCATTTGGACTCACTGACATAGGGAACATGCAGGTTATATCACAAGTAACCACCCAGGGAGGGAGCTTTTAACGAAGACAAACATTCTATGAATTTCAAAGTTTGTGAGTTTTTTAATTTTTCCTTTTCTTTTGTTTTCCAGTACTGGGGATTGAATTCAGGATCTTGCACTCAATAGGCAAGGCTCTACTGCTGAGCTACATCCCTAGTCCGTGTTTGTTTGTTTCTTGTTTTTTGTCTTTAAAAAAAAATTTTTTTTATGTTCTTTTTGAGACAGGGTCTCCCTGTTGCCCCAGCTGGCCTGGAACTCACTATAAAGACCAGCTTGGCCTCAAACTCACAGAGATCAACCTGCCTCTGCCTCCCAAGTGCTGGGATTAAAGGCATGCACCACCACGCCTAGCAAAAATATTTATTTTTATTTTATGTGTATGAGTATGTGGCCTGCATATGTATAAGTGCACCTATGTTGTGCAGTGCCTGCGGAGGTCAGAGAGGGCATCAGATACCCTGGAACTGGAGTTAAAGATGGTTGTTAGCAGCCATGTGGGTGCTGGGAATCAAACCTGGGTCCTCTGTAAGAGCTAGTGCTCTTAAGCGCTGAGCCGTCTCTCCATCTCTCCAGCTTTTTTTTTTGTTTTTTTTCCCGAGACAAGGTTTCTCTGTAGCCCCAGCTGGCCTGGAACTTTCTATGTTGACCAGGCTGGCCTACATCTCACAGAAATCCACCTGCCTCTGTCTCCCAAGTGGAGTGCTGGGATTCAAGGTGTGCACCACCATGCTCAGTTCTCCACCCTTATTTTTGACATAGAGTTTTGTTGTGTAGGTCAGACTGACTTTGCACTTATTTTGTAGCTCAGGCTAGCCTCAAATTCACAATCCTCCTGCCTCAGACTCTCAAGTTCTGGGATTACCCAACATCTGGCAAGTTTTATGTTTTACATTTAAATCTATCAGTTAATGTTTGACAAATACAAGGTTTGTGTCTAGAAAAAAAAGCAAACAAACGTGGATTTCCAGTTGTTTACTGAAAGGACTATCTTTTCTTCATTGTTTTGTCTTTATCAAAGATTAGCTGTTGGAGATCAGTTGACAGAGCATTTCTACAGGTTTATTTCTAGGCTCTCTATTCCATCCCATTGATCTCCTTGTCTTTTCTTTTGTTAATGCCATACTGCAGCATTACAGTAAGTGTTGACTTCAGATTGTCTTAGCCTTCCAATTTTATTCTTCTCTTTCAATATTGTGCTAGATATTCTGGGCCTTTTACTTTCCAAATAAACTGTAGAATCTGTTGAAATCGCACAAAATAAATTGCTAGGATTTTGATTTTAAGGACAATATTGGTTTTTCCATCCAAGAACATTGATTCTCTGTACATTTTTTTCATTCTTCTTAGCTTCTTTCAACTGATTTTTGTCATTTTCTTCACATAGAACTTGTATATTTTAAATTTTATTTATGACTAAGTATTTCATTTTCAGGGGACCTAATGTAGATGATATTATGCTTTTAATTTGAAATTCAATCTGTTTGTTATAGAAAAGTGATGGACATTGTTGCATTAACCTTATATCCCACAAACTTAATACAGTCAAAGATTGTTTCCTCAAACCCATGCCTCATCCAGAGCTTCTTTAACTATCTGTTGTCACCCTAGATGGGGTTGTACAACAATATGGGGCTTGAAAAATGGGCAGCAATAAAAGGTTTCTGAACATACAATTAACAAAAACTAATTCAAAATCGAATATCGGAGGTGTTTTCTGACAGCGCTCGCCCACACTGCATCCATCGTGTAGTGACCGTAGCCTCAGTTCTACACACAGCACATGTACTCTACCCAGTGCATGCCATCACACTACACAGTGCCAACAAACATTGAAATACCTCAGCTCATGTTTGAGACTGGGTTATCAACTGTAGGTCTTTACTGCACATAGAAAGTTTTCTGCTCTTACAGAAATGTAATAGTTCAATTACAGAAAACAAAAGCTTTAAATGTTTTTCTACTGTTATCCCTGAGCATATAAATATCAAATCAGTTAATCTTTAGATTGTATTGTGTCAAACAAGCACATATTTCATTAGTGTTCAAATATGTCTTAGTCTTAAAAATTATGTTATAATATATACCAAAGAATTGTTTAAAATAAATTTATGATTTATTATCAGTAAATGTTTGCTATCTATCCCTATTTACATTTCTTATATATCCAGGATTGTATAAATATTTTCCAGGCAAAAAGGAGTCACAGTGTAAAAAGTTTAAAGAGCCCTCATCTACTAATAAGTCCATCAAACAAAATGTTTCTATTCTCTAGTATTTTTAAATCTTCCTTAGATTTTCCCTCTCTCCACTTATCTGTTCTTGCTGTCTACTTTCCCCTTGGATCTCTTAGCATATAAATGACAGCATATTTAAATTCATCATCTAATAACTTCAAGACTCGTGCCATATTTGAATCTGGTTGTTATGCTGGCTCTGTCTTCTCAGACTATGTGGTGGGTTTTGTTGTTGTTTGTGTTTCCTTTATAGGGTACCTTGTAATTTATCTTGTTGAAATCTAGGCATAATATATTGGGTGACAGGAACTACAACAAATTGACGTTTTTGTGATGGGGTATTAAGATGTCAGAGAAAGGGAAGCATTCTCTACATAGTCTCCTGATTAGGTCTCAGCTTTCATATGAGTCCGTGAGCCTAAACTGTGACTCTCATAAGTGACCCTGTTTTTTCCCTGTTACAGGGAACAGGATATCTAGAGAGGGACAGAACTGGATTTTTCCCAGTCTGATGTTGTACTTTTGTTCCCTCCAATGAACAAGAAGAAAAACTGTCCAGACCAGGTTCCTTTCTGGTTGTGTACCATTAGTTATGCTGCCAAAATTCCAATAGCTTATGTAGTAATAGGTAAAATACTTTTTTGAAGCTGTATCTTGTTTAAAACAGGCATACTTTAAGGTGGTTACTCTCTGACAGAAGCATGAAGAAATTCCCCAGACTTCATTGTGAAAACATGGTAAAGCTCCAAGTTGTAGAACTCACATGAGGGCAGGGGGTCTGCTAGAGTTTTTAACTCACAAAGACTTGGCCATGCTGAGCTTTTAGCAATTCGTTAGTTAACATTTCATCAGTTATAAAGCCCAACACTGGTTTCTGTGGAAGTTTCTGCTTAGGTAAGTAACAAGTCTTTGAATCTGCCTGTGATTGCTCCAATTTTGAGGGCAGTGGTTTGCCCTGTGAATGCCCTTCTCTGACAGATCTGAGGAGAGATTATTTCTTTCCCCCAGTTCAGCTTTTCACTGTTGTTAGGACAGACTGGCTCTTTCTAAGCTTTCTAAGCTTTTGGCTTGCCATATATGAAACCATAAAGTCTGAACTTTATTTTTTAGACAGTAAATAAAGAGTGAAGAACTGATAATGTGAAGGGTCATTTTTGGTGTCAACTTGACTGCCGTGAAGGATGCCTAGGTGCCTGGGAAGGCTGTTTCTGGGCATCTGTTAGGTTGATTCTTGATGAGGCTGGCATCTAAGTCAGTAGGCTGAGTGATCTAGTCAGCACCATCCTGTTTGATGGATCCAGGTGAAATAACAGACTGAAGAAAGGACAATAATTCCTCTTTCTTCTGGAGGAAGATGCCCTCTCCTCCTGCCCCTGAATATCAGAACTCTGTGTTCCTCTGCCTTTGGATCCCTGGACTTGCAGCAGCTTTTTGGGTCTCTCACACCTTTGGCCTCAATCTCAAGAGTGTGCCATTAGCTTCCATTGTTCTGAGGCTTATGCATTTGAGCTGAGCCAGCAGCAGCCCAGAGTTGTTGGCTTACAGCTGATCCAGGTGGGGCTTAGCAGCCTTCATAAACATAGCAGTCCATTCCTATAATAAAGCCTCTCATATATCTACAAGCATCCCATTGGTTCTGTCTTTCTGGAAAATGCTAACTAATGCAAGTAGGTTAATTAACTGGCTTGTGGATTGGATTTTAACAGGAAGATAATTCGATTAGAAATCATTGGGTAATGGATTCCGGAGCCCAGGTGGGTAGACAGCTTTCCCATCTTGTCTGCTCTGGAGATTGGCTGACTAGATGCTGATCATGGATTACCAAGCATGCAATGTGGGACCCTGACTCGTCTAACCACTTCTTTCTGCTTCTGTAATTTGCTTGGCATAAGGCGGCACTAACTCCATTTTGACTAGCTGTTTCAGGCAAGCCCCGGCATGCCCAGACATGTTGTAATCTTCAGTTACCACCCGCATCCTGGAAAGTTATAGATCAAGCAAGCCTGGGCATATAGCAGCCTTATAAGTTAAAAACAGAAACTTCTGGCCCCACAGATAACAGTGCATTCCAATGCCCTAAAGACAGCTCCTACCAATAAGAATCCTCCCCATCCCATACTCAGGGCATAGGACCATCCAATCATTTTAAAGGACGTTTGGCATGCGTGGGCTTCTATGAAACTTCCCTATAAAAACATACCCCACCCTAGATCGGGGCTCTCAGTACGGATCCGCTGCGTTGGTGAAATCTGAGGGCCTGAGCTTAAGCCTGAGTAAAAGCTCTTTGCTGTTGCACACACCCCTGACTCCTTGGTGGTCATTGGGGGTCACGAGATCTGGGCGTAACATTTGGGGGCTCGTCTGGGATCCCCAAGACCCCACAGGACCCCCCCTCCTGGAGCCTTGAGCCTGGTCTGGCTGGTAAGTGCCTTTGTCTCTTTGTGTTGCGTGCTCTTGCATTTGGGCCCCCGTTACCTTGTTAGCCTGTTGGCGGTCAAGGTGGACGCGTTGGAAGACTCCAGGCCTGTGGGACTCGGGAGACATCCTGGACCCACCTGATAGGGATTGGATCCCACTTGTAACTTTGGAAGGGGAAGGTGGGTTGCACCTGTGAAGCGGCAAGAGGCCGACATCCTACTTTCAGTTCTTGTTTAAGGTGCCAGGAAGTATTGTTTTATCAGTGAGTGTCTTTGTGTTTTCCATGTTATATGTGACTTCCTTAGTTGAGAACATGGGACAAAGTCAAGTAACACCTTTGAGTCTTTTCCAGGATCATTTTTCTGACTTCAAAGAGAAGGCTAGAGGACAAGGGCTGGAGGCCAAAAAGGGCAGACTCTTTGTCCTTTGCAGGAATGAATGGCCAACCTTTGACGTGGGATGGCTAAAAGGGGTAACATTTGACCTCCCCACTATTTTCCAGGTTAAAAATATTATTTTTGGGCAGCCAGGACACCCTGACCAGGTTCCTTATATTGTGACCTGGCAGGCCCTGGTTGAAGGCCCTGGTGTGAATGGCTCAAACCATTTTTGCTGCTTCAGGGTTCAAAGACAACCATCCTTGCCCTGCATGATGACATGCAGCAGAAAAGTGAAACTAAGCCATCCACCCCACTTTATCCTCTCCTCCAGGGTGGAACGGAGGAAGAACTTCTGCATGAGCCTCCCCCATATCTGCCCACACTGCCGGCACAACCAGGGTGTTTAGAGCCCCCAGGAGAGGCTGAGGCAGCCCAAGCCCCTAGGGATGAGACACCCCCTGAAACTCGGAGGAGGGTCCAGAGAGGACAGCCATGAGCAGCGGCAGACTCCACCGTCCTTCCCTTAATGGCAGTAAGACCCCTTAATGAGGCAGGAGACCAACAGATGCAATATTGGCCATTTGCCACCAGTGACCTCTACAATTAGAAATTGCAAACGGCCAAATTCTCTGAGAAACCACAGGGCCTTATTGATCTGTTAGAATCTGTTCTTCTCACCCATCAGCCCACTTGGGATGACATCCAGCAGCTATTACAGGTTCTATTTACCACCAAGGAGAGGGACTGGATCCAAACTGAGGCCCAGAAGCTGGTCCCCGGGGTGGATGGGAATTCCACCACCAACCAGCCTTCCCATTAACCCAACCAAACCAGGACTTTAATGTGGCAGAAGGTAAGGAGAGGCTCTGGGTCTACTGCCAGACTCTAATGGGGGAATCTCTGGGCTGCCGCAAGGCACCCAACTAATTTGGCTAAGATTAGTGATGTGCAGCAATAAAAGACAGAATCTCTGGCAGCCTTTTTAGAGAGGATCCTTGAGGTGTGCCATACTTAAACACCCATGAATTCAAAGGCACCAGAAAACAAGAATGCAGTCATATTGGCCTTTGTCAGCCAGTCAGCACCTGACATTAGGTGTAAGTTACAGAAACTAGATAGACTGGTAGATAAGACTGTCGGAGCTTTTGGCAGTGGCAGAGAGGGCCCGTAACCACAGAGAAAGCCCAGAAGACAATCAGGCTAGAGCTGCAGCTGCTGCTAGTGCCAAGAAGACCTGAGACTTCACTAAGATCCTTCTGGCTATGACTACAAAGTCGCCTGATGAGCAGGAACAACAACTGCGCTACCTCTCTGCGGACTCAGGTAGGAAACCCCAGGAAGGGCAATCAAGATTACAGAGGAACCAATGTGCCTATTGCAAAAAGATGGGCCACTGGATTAAAGATTGCCCAGAAAAAACCTGCTGGGCGAGGCAGGGCCCGAGAAGGAGTGCAAATCCTCGAGCTTGGAGAAATGAGCAACTAGGGGGATCAGGGTTCAGATCCCCCCCAGAACCTAAGGTAACCCTCAAAGTGGAGGAGACACCCATGAGCTTCCATGTAGACATAGGTACCCAACACTCAGTACCCTATGTCCCAGGAGGCCAGGCTGGGGATCACTCCTCATATCCAATGCCTGAGGGATCAAGGCATCTTGGTGCCTTGCCAATCGGCTTGGAATGCCCCCTTCCTGCTGGTCAAAAAGCCAAATTCAACTGTCTATCAGCCAGTCCAGGACTTGAGAGAGGTAAACAAGCAGGTTATGAATGTTCATCCAATGGTACCTAATCCTTACACTCTCCTGAGTTCCTTGCCACCTTCCAGAAACTGACATGGTGTTAGACTTGAAAGATGCCTTCTTTAGCCTGCCTCTGGCCAAAGAGAGCCAGCCCTTCTTTGCTTTCGAATGGCAAGACCAGGAGATTGGCTTCAATGGGCAGCTGACTTGGACTCACCTGCTGCAGGGAGCCAAAAATTCGCCCACCCTGTTTGATGAGGCTCTCCATGAAGACCTGGGTGAGTACCGGCTGGAACACTCCCAGCTTACCCTATTACAATATGTGGATGACATCTTAATAGCTGCTGATAACGCCTCATAGTGTCAGCAGGGAACCAGAGATCTCCTCGTGACCCTAGGCAAATTGGGATATCAGGCATCTGCCAAGAAAGCCCAAATATTCTGGAGAGAGGTCACCTATCTGGGATACATATTAAAGGAAGGACAAAGATTTCTTACAGATGCCAGGAAAAAAGACAGTGCTAAAGATACCCACCCCTCACTCCCAGAGGGTGGTGAGAGAATTCCTGGAGTCAGCAGGATTCTGCCACTTGTGGATCCCAGGGTTCGCTGAATTGGCGAGGCCCCTCTATGAAGTCACACGGGAAATCAAGCCCTTCATTTGGATGGAGGTCCAGGAAGAGGCCTTCAGTAAGATCAAACAGGCCCTCCTAGCCACCCTGGCCCTAGGACTTCCAGATGTTACTAAGCCTTTTCATCTGTTCATAGATGAAAAGAAGGGGGTGGCCAATGGAGTCCTAACTCAGGCTCTGGGGCCCTGGAATAGGCTGGTGGCATATTTGTCAAAAAAAAAAAAATGGACCCGGTTGGCGCTGGATGGCCGCCATGTTTGCGAATTATAGCAGCTACGGCTCTTCTAGTCAAAGATGCGGACAAGTTAACCTTAGGGCAAGAATTATGTATCACAACCCCTCACGCCATCGAGGGAGTTCTCAAGCAGCCACCCAACTGCTGGTTGAGCAATGCCCAGATGACTCACTATCAAAGCTTGCTCCTTAACCCCCTGAGGATCCATTTTCTCCAGAGCACAGCCCTCAATCCAGCCACCCTGCTGCCCGATCCAGACCTGGACATGCCCTTGCACGATTGAGCAGAGATCCTGAGCCAAGTGCAAGGGCTCAGAAAAGACCTGACCAACCAGTTGCTTCCTGATGCAGAAGCCACTTGGTTCACCAATGGCAGCAGTTTCATGCAAAATGGACAGAGGTATGCGGGGGCAGCAGTAGTAACAGAGACCAAAACTTTCTGGGCTGCAGCTTTACCTGCGGGGACTTCAGCCCAGAGGGTTGAGCTGATAGCCTTGACCAAGGCTCTTAAATTAGGCAAGGACATAAAATTGAACATGTATACGGATAGCCAGTATGCCTTTGCCACAGCCCCTGTACATTGGGTCATCTACCAGGAGAGGGGGCTGCTCACAGCTGAGGGAAAGACTATTAAAAATAAACAAGAAGTCCTAAACTTACTGACCGCCCTATGGCTACCCAAGAAAGTGCCTACTATCCATTGCCCCAGGCACCAGAGGACAGATGTGCCTGTATCCCAAGGAAACCAGAAGGCAGACCAGATTGCCAAGGAGACGGCCCTGAAAGCAACCTTAGTCCTGGCTATCCATTTGCTGGACCCAGGGTCACCCATGCTACCAGACCAACCTGATTATTCTCAGGAAGATCTGAAGGTGATACAGGAACTTCCCATGACCCGAAAGATTGATGCCTGGTGGCATACGGGGGACTGCAGGATTATCCTACCAAGTAACCTAGCCAAAGATCTTCTCAATCACATCCACCGGACCACCCACCTGGGCACTCGAAAGACAGAAGACCTCCTAAGAGATGCCCATCTCAAGGTTCTGAACCTCTGATCACATGTCTATTCAATCACCTCCAAATGTCTTAGCTGTAGGCTGACAAATGCTGAGAACCTTCCCAAAGAACAGGGGACCCGGTTGAGAGGCTCCAAACCCACTGGGAAATGGACCTTACAGAGATAAAACTGGGCAAATGTGGTTATAAATATCTTTTAGTTCTGGTAGATACTTTTTCAGGATGGACTGAAGCGTACCCCACCAAGCATGAGACTGCACAAATGGTCACCAAGTGGCTACTGGAAGACATTTTTCCAAGGTATGGTGTGCTGGCTCTTCTGAGCTCGCCTCTCAGGTAACACAAGAGTTAGCCAAAATATTGGGGGCAAAATGGAAATTACATTGTGCCTACTAGCCCCAGGGTTCTGGACAGGTAGAGAGGATGAATAGAACCCTAAAAGAGACCCTTACTAAATTAACCATGGAGACTGGCGGGGACTGGGTGGCTCTCCTTCCCTTTGCCCTATACTGGGTATGGAACTCCCCCATCTGTTGGGTTTAACTCCATATGACATGTTTAAAAGACCCCCTCCCATCCTCCCCAATTTAAAAGCTGAATTGTTTGCTGAGTTTGATAACTGTCAATTGCTTGATTATCTTGAGACTGTGGCACGCACCCACAGGGACGTGTGGCCCCATCTGAAAGCCATTTATGAGACTGCTCCTCCTCCTACCCCACACAATTACCAGCCTGGCGACTGGGTCTACATCCACAGACACTGCTGCGAGACTCTAGAACCTTGCTGGAAAGGACTGTAAGTGGTGCTCCTGACAACCCCGACTACAGTGAAAGTAGATGGAGTTATTGCCTGGATTCATCACACCCATGTCAAGCCAGCAAATCCACACCCAGATCCAGATGACCTTCACCCTCTACTGATGGCTGCACCAGATCCCAAAACATGGAAAGTCCACAAGGAAGCTGACAACCCCCTCAAGCTAAGACTTTATTGTTCTTAATGGCTTCTATATTGTCCTCTGGCAATGCTCCACCCTGACCTTCCCAACACTCTCTGTCAGGAAAACATACCAAGGGAGAAACCAGGTGGTTGGCACGGCCGACTGCCCCTAGTGGGCTGTCGAGAACCCCTAGACATCATAGTCCTAATAATGTTAACTATTGACCATGGTCATCAATCGGCTGACTGCCTTCATCAGAGAACAGGTGAGTGCAGTACAACTCATGGTCCTGAGGTCCCAGTATCAGCCCACAGACCCCCTCATTAGAGACCCCAACCCAGACCCATGATTGGGTCATCCTCAGTTACTAGGAGAGGGGGAAATGTGGGACCCTGACTCATCTAACCGCTTCTTTCTGCTTCTGTAATTTGCTTGGCTTAAGGCAGCACTAACTCCATTTTGACTAGCTGTTTCAGGCAAGCCCTGGCATGCCCAGGCATGTTGTAATCTTCAGTTACCACCTGCATCCTGGAAAGCTATAGATCAAGCCAGCCTGGGCATATAGCAGCCTTATAAGGTAAAAACAGAAATTTCTGACCCCACACATAACAGCACATTCCAATGCCCTAAAGACAGCCCCTACCAATAAGAATCCTCCCCATCCCATACTCAGGGCATAGGACCATCCAATCATTTTAAAGGATGCTTGGCATGTGTGGGTTTCTGTGAAATGTCCATATAAGAGCTTACCCCACCCTAGATCAGGGCTTTCAGTACAGATCCACTGCATTGGTGAAATCTGAGGGCTTGAGCTTAAGCCCAAATAAAAGCTCTTTGTGTTGCATACACTCCTGATTCCTTGGTGGTCATTGGGGGTCATGAGATCTGGGCAAAACAGGAACAAATACTGATCAGTGGGCCTTCTTCCACCCTCTAACAACCCGGTCTGGACAGTTTTTCTTATGTCTATGGGAGAGAACAAAACTACAAACAGAAAGCCACAAGTTTTTTTTTATTATTATTTTTATTTTATGTGTATGCATGTATTGCCTGCATGTAGGTAAGTGCACCCATGTTGTGCAATGTACACGGAGGTCAGAAGAGGCTGTCAGATCCCCTGGAACTGGAGTTACAGACAGTTATTACTTCCATGTGGGTGCTGGGATTCAAACCTGGGTCTTCTGCGAGAACAGCCAGTGTTCTTAACTGCTAAGCCATCTCTCCAGCCCCATCCACAAGTGTCTCTTTAAGCTTCTGTTTGTAGAGCTTCTGCTGTAACCTCACTGTCCAAATCACATGGCTGAGCTCAGAATCAAGGGGTCGGAAAATGGACTCTGCCACCTGATAAAGAAACTAAAAGAAACTAAAGAAACTAAAGGTTGCAAGAGGTCAAGATCTGAACCATAAGTACAACTGGTCCCCCACACTGATCCCAGATTTTCTAGCAAATGAGAGCAGTGGCAAGGTACCTAAAAATTGCCATTCAAAGGTACCTTGGGGTTAGAGAGATGCTCAGCTGTTAAGAGAACTGGCTGCTCTTGCAGAGGACTCAGGTTCAGTTTCCAGCACCCACATGATCTCTAAACAATCACTTATAACTCCAGTTCCAGGAGATCCCACACCCTCTTATGGTCTCTGTGGACATTGTTCACACAGATACACTTAATATGTGCAGGCAAACTGCTCATACACATAAAAATTAAAGTAAATAAAAATTTTAAGAAGGAAGCAAAACCTATTTTTAATGAAGAAAGAAAAGTACACACCTCTGCATGGCTGTTTGTATCAAATGGAATGAGCTGTGAAACACTTGACATAGTGCTCAGCCCATGTAGGAAATGGCGGGCCATAAGTACTGTGCTGGAGGCAAAAGGATGAGTCAAGTACATGGTAAGTTGCCACTGTGGGCCTGTACTAGAGTGATGCTGCGTTGGAAGTGAGATGACTCTTCAGTAATCGATACCCATAGGTATGGGTAAGACAAAGGTAGTCCCACGGATAGCAGTGAGTCAGAAAGAACAGTGGCTTAAAGACAGATGGCTACATTTCTAGCCTAGCATCTGGGAATTTCATGTAAAGGATGAGGACTTTTCTCAGCATAACACAAAACAAGCTATTAATTATCATCCAAGCCAGAGTTTTCATTTGGAAAACCTGCTGTTGTTTGCCATTTCTTCTGTATTAGAGATGATCATTCTAATGAAAACATGGAGAGAAGACTCCTTGCTATCCTAGTTCCTAGAAGAGACATTCAGTGTCTTAGAACAAACACTGACACACTTTGCCATAATCACAGAGGAGAGGTGATTTTCTTAATAGTAGAATGTGGGTTACAAGGTGCCAGAGGTCAGAGTGGTGAAGGACCAACCCCCATCTCGTGTCTTCAGGTGTATATCAACTTTCAGTCTAATAGGTGTCCAGTTGCACTAAAACAATCATAAGATGCAACATAAGGAACATTCCGATGGTCCATTAGCTTAAGCAATTGCCAACCAAACAAAATAACAAATTCCCCATGTACAATGATTTAGTGCAGGGAGACTAGGATAAATAATGAAGGCATTTGTTTATGTCTACTTATAACATTCCTTGTAGGCAAAAAGGGGAAGAAAACATCATTCTAAGCCTGCAAAGGCAGCCAGTGCAGGCTCATCAAAAATAGGCTTTTGCTTTTGTAGTCAAAGAGTGTGAGTTTGCACTACTTCACCTCCTGGCCTGGGCTCCTCTCATATCCATGTAATTTAAATGAGAAAGTTGTTCTAGGGAATCAGCGCATTTCAAAGAAGTGACCCTTTTTGAATGTTGAAAGAATTCCCAGTGTTTGAGTTCACTCCTGGGTGAGGTGGTGTCATAGAGTTCTCCAGATACCATCCAGAGAAAATGACCTTGGAAAGTCGCCAATAGAAGTTGTTTACCTTGTCTTTTTGCTTGTTGTGCAAATGGGTCTCAGCTTTGGGGAGAATAACAAGCACACTTGAAGCTCAGTGGAAGTCAAAATTCCCCATCACTGTCAAAGCCTGGCAAAAGAGTTGATCGTTCATTCTTGGAGTGGCCCAACTTCCATTATTGACTTTGCAGCTAAGACTCCTTCCAAACTGACCTCAAGCTTCTAGGGGCAACTAGGTTAAAACTTTTTATTCCCTGTTATTTTTTGTAAATGGCTAAGTTCTCCCATTTACATTTATTCCCCACACACAACTCCTGGTCTTTACCTTGCAGGGCACAGTATTACATTTCAGGTGGCTTTCAAACATGGACTTCCACCCTGTCCTGAGCCTCATATATCTTTACCCTGTCCTGGAGTCGCCACTTTCTTAACATGCCCACTGCCTTACACTGGGTCAGGTCTGTTGAAAAAGGTTCTATCAAATCACAGACAATCCAATTAAAGACGATCCTTTCTCTGTGGTGGATTCACTCTCTGGAAACTGGATTCTATCTTGAGGGCATAGAGCTTTCTGTGCTTTCTCAGACACTCAACTGAAAATACTCTTTCCCTTTCACCTGCCAAATTAGTTTTAAAGAGTGGGTGCCTGGTTCCTGGATCCTAGAAAGGCGTTAAATAGTTCTACTGCTAGGAATCCAGCTAGAGACATTTAACACCTACCTCCTGGCTCCAGAGTGGGTGTTAATGTTCCCACTGCCAGGACCTCTTTCATCTGGGGCCCTCCTCCTAGCCATCCATCAGCCAGTGCCAAGGCCTGGGACAACAAGGCAAACCAGACTGGCATCCTGACAGTGACTATCCTCAGTTGCTGAGCACTAAGCCCATGATACTGTCTCTTTAATCACTTCTAAAGCATTGTGGAACAGAAGATGTCAATGGCTAAGCACATCAAAATCTTTGTAGAAGGCTTTGTGTTCAATAGTAATAAACTCACATAACATTTCTAATATACCAAAGCAAGTTCACATAAAAATAATACAACCTTTCAGGGCTGGAGAGATGGCTCAGTGGTTAAGAACACTAACTGCTCTTGCAGAGGACCCGGGTTCAATTCCCAGCACCCACATGGCCACTATGAACCATCCTTAACTCCAGTTCCAGGGGAATCTGAAGCCCTCGTCTGACCTCTGCGGCATTGCATGACATGGGTGAATTCACATACATGCATGCAATACACTCATATACATAAAATAAAAATAATAAAGAAAATATTTTTAAAAAATAATAATACAACCTTTCATTCAAGATTTATTAGGGGCTGGGGAGATAGCTCAATCAGTAAAGTACTTGTCATGTACATATAAGTATCTGAGTTTGGTCCCAGAACTCACAATAAAAAGCCAGGCATGGGGGCTGGAGAAATGGCTCAGTGGCTAAGAGTATTGGTTGTTCCTGCAGAGGACCTGGGCTCAGTTTCCAGCACTCATATGGTAGCTAACAACCATCTGTAACTCAAGTTCCAGGGGATCTGACCCCCTCTTCTGGTCTCCGTGGGCACTGTACAACATGGATGCACTTATTTGCAGACAAAACATTCATTCAAGCTCATAAAATAAAAATAAAGTTTTTTAAAGTCAGGTGTGGTAGTATGTGTGCTCTTGTAATCCCAGTGCTGGGGAGGTGAGCACAGGAGGGTCTCTGTGGCTCATTGGCCAGTCAGCCCAGCCCACTCTGTGAGTCCCAGGTCTCAGTGAGAGAGACCTTGTCTCAAAAAAAAGCTAGATGGCTTCTGAGGGACAATACTCGAGGTTAACCTCTGACCTCTGCATGCACAGAGAGGAGAGAGAGAGAGAGAGAGAGAGAGAGAGAGAGAGAATTTACCTAAGACTAATTGTAACTTTGAAAGGCAAGAGTGATTATTCTCTAATAACACAAGGGTTAGCAGGTCCAAAGATGATAAAGAGTGGGTGCCTGTCACACTGTGGCCTGTTTCTCTGCTGAATCCTTGCCTCTAACCCTTGCTCCCCACTGGATTGCTAAATGCTGACAATGACTATGTGAGAGCACTCGGGTGAGTACTATGCTATAGATAGGAAATCAAGGCCTTTTGACTAGGAACTAAAAGTAGACTAATGAGCAACTGAGTTCCAGACTAATGTCTACTGGACCCCAGTGCCACCTCACAGCGTGGTACTGCTCCCAAGCCTTCATCCTTCCATTATTCATTCTTTTAGAAAGCATAGATTCACTGAAGTCTTATTATATGTCAAATACTGTGTTGAGTGTAAATATATTTTTTAAAAATAATCAGGGTCAGCGAGATGGTTCAACATGTAAAGGTGCTTGCTGCCAAGCCAAATGACTTCAGTTTGATCCCCAGGACCCGCATAGTAAAAGGAGAGAACCAACTCCTACAAGTGGCATGTGCACCTACATGTGTGCATGCACACACACACACACACACACACACACACACACACACACACACACATGCACACACACACACACAATAAATGTAATAAAATTTTTTTTAAAAAGTTTCAGTCACAGAACTTGATATCAAGTTGTGTCAATAAAAGGAATAAGGCTGACAGAAAGGCAACTCTAAACTGGTCAGAAGAATAATCATAGCCATTTCAAAAATAGAGTTGATGTTAAGTCAAGTCTGAAGGGAGCCAAGATTCATGCATGCTTGTCTGAGTGTGAAGAGGGGACCCATTCACTAAGTTGATCTCTAAACTCTAGCATCTTATTGAGAACTCATGGTTAAACTCATCATAAGTTAAGAACCAAAGAGAGGGTGAAGTCTTACCATCAAAGTAACCTACTTAAAATATAGGAATGAGATGACAGAATCATCACCATTTTACAATTCTTAATAAAATTCTGGTTTTGACCTATAATAGTTATCTCTTGCTAACATGACGAAAAGACAAAAAGACAGCCTTATATGTCTTCTGGTAAAGAACACGACACGACCTATGCAGCAATATTGCCAAAAATCCAAACTTTAAATGTGATTTTAACAGTTTGTTTGCTTATTACTGTATGTATATGTGCATGATGGGGGTGGAGATGTGCCAGAGGATGCATGTGAATGTCAGAAGACACCTTTGTGAGTTCTTTCCTTAAGGATGCAACAGTAATATTCAAGGGGAAGGGAAGTATACAGTACACAGGACAAATGAATGAGTTTCTATATCAAATAAATTTCTTTTTTTTTTTTTGGTCTTTTTTTGAAGCAGGGTTTCCCTATAGCCCCAGCTGTCCTGGAACTCACTATGTAGACCAGGCTGGCCTTGAACTCACAGAGATCCACCTGCCTCCATCTCCCAAGTGCTGGGACTACAGGTGTGCGCCACCATGCCCGGCTCAAATAAATTTCTGAACAGAGGAAAGAGTGTGAAGAGGAGCCTAAATATTAAAAGACTCTAGAGAGAAACAACCCAGACTGATAGCTGAAACTTGTTTCAATCCTCATTCAAATAAACAAGATGGAAGATGTATAGACATCCCACATGTAAACATCCTGCTGTCAACTGCCATTTAGAAGTTCCTATTTATGACTGTTTAATCCTCCAATCAACCAAGCAAAATCTTCAACCCATCTTTCTATCATACTTTCTATTGCAAAATATGAAGTTAGGGAAAGACTTGGAGAAAGCTATACCTTTGTTGATACTTTTAAAAACATTGTATACAGACTTTAAAGTCTAATTGCAGGGGCTGGAAAGATGGTGCAGCAGTTAAGAGTGTGAATTGCTCATGCAGAGGGCCTGGGTTCAGTTCCCAGAGCTGCCTGTAACTTCGGCTCTAGAAAGATTCAACATCGTCTCTGGCCTGTGGAGGGTACACAGGTACACACACACACACACACACACACGTACAATTAAAAATAAGATAAAGCCTTTAAAAATAAATTATAATTGTATACTTGCAGTTTCTAAAAGCATAATAAAAGTAATAGTCATTTTCTAAAATGCAAATAAAAGACCCAAAGCAGTCATGTTCTATGCTTTAGAGAAACTGGCTACTTGTGAGGTGGTAATTTTTAATCTTTGTATAGTGAAAAATTCATTTATGAAGTAGGGAATGTAAGTTTGGATTTGTCTATAGTTTCAGTTCAGAATCATATATATCAGATTTCCCGCAAGTGGGGCCCACCTGTAGACCCAAATCCATCCATGTCCCTTCCACCTGTTATGCCACACTAGAGGGCCAGTGGACTCCTGCTGTCATTTCCAGGTCTTCCTGGGAATGTTTGACTCAAAAACCTCCAGCCTCAACCATTTGCCCAGCTGCTCTGAAACAGGCCCTGCCAGGGCTGGGCGTTTGAGAGAGTCACCTCAGTTTGAAACGACACTCCCCCAGCAAATAGCAAGTGCTCACAGGACAATAGAATAGTGGTACTTCACAGCAACATGCTTGGCATCCTTGAGCACTCAAGGGGGTAACCTTAATGAGCACAAAATATTCATCTCTAATAAGAACATGCTGTCATAATCACCCTCCATGTGATAAATATCCTAGAGGTTTTCTCTTTGTTAGGTTAATGCTTTTCCACAAGATAATTTAACCAGTTCTCTAAAAAATAATCATACGTTATCAGGCCCCAATATAGTAATACGGTGGTGTTTTTTTTTTAATGTTTTGAATCTTGCCTTAAACAAATTCCATCCAAATAAATGCTCTCTCTTTTAGCTAGCATGCAAGCTTGTGTTGTATTGTAATCAAGATCCCAGTTGGCTAACTCCTCATCTAACAGTATGTCTTCTGATTTCATTTGAGCAAAATTTATCATCCACAAGCAAAGACAGAAAATGTGTGAATGTCTAAAGCTTATGTAAATTAAGAGGCCATGCACGCTGGTCCTAAAAATAGTAGATAATTATAGGCATTTCTTCCCCATACAATAATTATAGGCCTCCTGTCATCTTTTCTATTCCGTATAAGGTCACAGTAGTATTATACAAAATTTACAGTATATTACAAGTTAAAAACACAATAATTAGCAACTGTGCATCTTCGGCACCAGTGATGAATGTTCACAGTAAAAGTTTAAAAAAAGAGCATTATTTGTTTTATGTGGACAGTACACACTTAAATTTAATCATCAACTCCTGCTACCCAATAGGCAATATTCTCTCACTATTATAATGCTATTTGCCAAGTTCATAGCACACCCTTGGGCAGAATTCATCCTTAACGAAGAGACAGGAAGCCAAATTTCTCACCGTCATCTCAACCAGGTGCACCATATTATTTTAAATTTAATAATTCTGTTGAACATATTGAATGATAATGAGCAAGCTAAAAGAAAGTACTAAGGATTATTTGACCATTATGATCAACGTCTGATTCAGGAGGAAAAAAAAATTGTCACTAAATAACGTGGGTAATTCAGCAGTTTGCTTGGTATTTTTTTTTTTCCAACCTTTCCTCTACCCTGATCCTTATTTATATAATTCACTGAGGGGAAGAACGCTATGGATAGCATACTTCAATGAAAAGAAAAAAGTAATTTAACAAAAAAGGAGGGTATCTCTTGAGCTTCTTAATTATTCATACTAATGGGGACAAAGAATCACAGATAGTGCAAAATGACAGAACAGGCTATCATTTCTATTTCACTTAAAAAAAAAGTCAGGGAAGCAAATACTCCTAGTTCACCTTTCCTAGTTCTCTTAGGCTGTCAGAAATGGTTTTGGAAAGATGAGGATTTAGCAAGGATGGGAGAAGAGAAGGCTGTAGAGGCCCAGAATCCCCTATTAAGAACCCTTTGTGGTTGCCTGTGTTACCCGGTTTGCCCAGCTATCTCACATCGATGGCTATGAAGGCTCCTTTCCCTTTCTATACGCCATCCTGGAATCCAAGATGATCCCTATAAACAGGAGCATCCACCCGTGGGTCTATACTTGCTAAAAAAAAATAATTTGCCCTTGGGACTGGAGAGCTGTCTCGGCAGTTAAGAGGTTCAGTTCCCAGCACCCACATTGGCAGCTAACAAC
This sequence comes from Nannospalax galili, assembly GCF_000622305.1. Lineage (NCBI taxonomy): Eukaryota > Metazoa > Chordata > Mammalia > Rodentia > Spalacidae > Nannospalax > Nannospalax galili. Next base: position 1,264,572 of record NW_008331662.1, read on the forward strand.
CATCTGTAATTCTAGTTCCACAGGATCTGACACTCTTTTCTGACCTCTAGGAACATTGCACAACACTGGTGCACTTACATACATGCAGGCAATACATTCATACACATAAAAATAACAAAATATTTTTTATATTTATTATTTGTATTATTTTATGTATATGAGTATACTGCCTGCATGTATGTGAGTGCACCCGTATCGTGCAATGCTGTGGAGGTCAAAAGAGGGCTTTGGATTCCCCTGGAGCTGGAGTTAAGGACGGTTCATAGCCACCATGTGGGTGCTGGGAATCGAACCCGGGTCCTCTGCAAGAGCAGTCAGTGCTCTTAACCACTGAGCCATCTCTTCAGCCCCACAAAATAGTTTTAAAATAATAATAATTTGACCCTGAAGACCAACATTCCAGGAGGAAAAAGGAACTAATCAGAGCAACCATTAAGCTTTGTGTTTCAAAGCAACTGAGTGAGTGCCCATGTTAGCCATTTGCCTCCTGAACACGATAGTATGAATAGAGATTAACAATATAGACTCCAGATCTGGGGAAATAGCTCAGTCTGTAAAGTGCTTGCTACACAAACATGAGAACCTGAGTTCAGATCCCCAGCACCCATATAAAGAGAGGTTTAGCGTAGTAGGCCTATAATCCTGGCCCTGGTGAGGCAGAGGCAGGAGGATTCCTGGGGCTTGCTGGCCAGCCAGTCTAGCTGAATAGGTGAGGTCCAGGTTTAATAAGAGACCCTATTTCAAAAAATAGGTTAGGCAGCAATTGAGGAAGACATTGGACATGAACTTCTGGTCTCCACACACAGTTGCACACACACATGCACACACACACATACACACACAGAACGAGAGCGAAAGTGAGAGAGAGAGCAATTATGGAAATCGGTTCCTGAGATTATAGACTGTCAAGATCTCTCATGGTTTCCCATCTGAAAGCCAGAGACTCCTGAAAACCAGTCATGTCATTCAGCCTGAAGTCTGAAGTCTAAAGTTCAAGTCCAAAGACTTGAGAAATGGGAACCAATGATATAAGTCCTGGTCTGAGTCTGAAAGCCAAAACAAACAAACAACAACAACAACAACAAAACCTCCAAAAACCTTAAAAAGTACAAATGTCTAAGGGCAGGAGAAAATGGGCATCTTAACTCCAAAGGACTGGATTTACCCTCACCCTGCCTTCTTGCTCTATGCGGTTCTTTAACAGCACCTACCCGTGCTGGTGAGAGCAGTGGGTTCTACCACTGGGTCTCCTTATTCAAATGTTTCTGTCTTCCAGAAACAATTTGACAAATGACAGATCCACCAATGTCCTCTCAGCCCAGTCAAGTTGACACATAAAATCAGTCATTATATCTAGTAAGTGGAATATCCCAAGTCTGGGATATCTCCAGGTGTCAGGAGGGGAAAAGGAGCTCTAGAAATCAAGTGTTTCATAAAAGAATCTAAACCTCCAACAAAACTGGAATTAGTTGCCACTGTGAGATGTTTCTAGGAAAGGTCTCAGAACAACTGTGCCGTTCAAAAGAACCAGAAGATTTTGCAAGCAAAATACTTGAAGAGAAAGCATTTGGTGGACCACGATTTACTCTTCGAGAGTGACTGTCCACTGTTCTCTGTGACATCACCTCAGAATGTGAGTATGGGGGCGCTGAGGGCTTAGTTCACTGGTGAGCATTGTGCTACCACACATGGGTTTCACCTCGAGCACGACCTCTAAAAGAGTGGAGACTGAACTTCAGTCCTGAGGGGTCCTTATCCAATTTCAAAGTCTTCAACAAATATGCCATGGTCCTCTTCTATATATCCAACTATATGATTGATCTGCTCTTAAATTGAGTACTACATTAAGAATTTTAGCTATATTATTGTTTCTTTAATCCCATGACTCTCTCAAACTGCCATTTATATTTTGGAGATGAGAAGACCAAGGTGGCCTCTCTCAGTTCAACACTCAATCTGTTTCTTCATAGCATTTTCTAATTTGTTATGAGATATTTTTTAAAACCGAAAGTATGATCCAAGTTAAACTACCATTTTATTTACTGAAGTCTCACTATATAGCCCTGGCTGGCTTCAAACTCACAGAGATCCACCTGCCTCTGCCTCTGGAGTGCTGAGATTAAAGGCATGTGCCACCACACCTGGCTCATATTATATATAATTTTACAGATTTTATTTATTTTTGTTTTATGTGTACAAGTGTATTGCCTGCATGTGTGTACATGCATCCATGTTTTACAAAGTTGGTGGTGGCCAGAAGAGGATGTCAGATCTCCTGGAACTGTAATTACAGACAGTTGTTAGCTGCCATGTGGGTGCAGGGAACTGAACCAGTGCTCTTAACCACTGAGCCC
>NW_008331662.1:1266942-1281942 GCF_000622305.1 Nannospalax galili
CCAACTCACAGAAATCCGCCTGCCTCTGCCTCTGGAGTGCTGAGATTAAAGGCATCAACACCACACTCAGCTAAATTACTTTTTTAAAAGGTTTCAGATAAAACGATTGTGATAAACAACTTGCCAAAGTGTTGAGAATAAGAGACTGCAGAGTGCTTATCCCTGAATAGGACACCCATATCAAACCTCTGCCACCCAAGGCTCAGAGACCATTATAGAAGAGGGGGTGGAAAGACTGTAAGAGTCAGACATGGTGGATGACCATAAAGAAACAGTTTTCCAGGCAGCTGGGGGGTTACTCATATGATCTTACAGCAATGGTAATAGCATGAACAAGACTCATACAAGCTTAAACGAGACAAAAACCCAGTAGAGAAGTGGGAAAATGGGTAAAAAGCCCTAACCTAAGCTGAGGAACTGTTAGCAGCTGATCACTGCTGGGTGAGGGAGAGTTAGTTTTCTTTAAGGGAATGATCCTAAATAAGTTAACCAGGCTCCAGTAGATAGAATCACACCGAAGAACATTTGGGGACACAAACCTGAGTCAATATAGACCTTAACACATATGACAGAATACATGAAATCTCATGGGGTGTATAAAAGGGATGCAAAGAGGGGAAGGGGGTCTAAATATGATCAAAATGTATTGTATGAAATTTGCAAACATTCGATTAAAATTTTTTTTAAAAATCAGATCATCCAATGACAGATCAGGTCAAGAGCTATTTACAAGTTCACCCAGGCTGTTTCTTTGGTACTTAATAAAAATCTGATTAGCCTGTTAAGAAAAAATAACTATGATAAAGATAATTGAACACAGTGATGGGGGAAACAATATAGAGAGATTTGTTCATTGGGCTGAGCCTGTTCATTCTTTTAAAAAATATTTAATTTTAATTTTATGTGTATGATAAGTATTATGCCTCTGTGTATGTAAGCACACCACATGTGAGCATTGCCTACAGAGGCCAGAAGAGGGCAGTATATCCCCTAGAACTGGAGCTAATGGTTGTTTGCTGCCATATGGGTGCTGGGAACTGAGTCCAGGTCCTCTGCAGAGTACGAAGTATCTTAACCTTGGAGCCATCTCTCCAGCTTCCCTTGCTCATTCTTGATGCAGCTAATTCCTGTTCAAAGTAATGATGGAATTTTTATTCTACTTTTTCATAGACCTAAGTACAGGTGACATTGTTTATAAGGCAATGTACCACTAATTTCTCATCTTTTGTTTATCTTATTTCCCTGATCATCCCACTCCTGACACTGAACCAATGCTCTAGCTTTGAAGTTCAGAGTTTCTGCCATTAATGGTAATTTCTTAAAATGTCTCTATCGAGGTAAAACAAAATTAAAAATCTGTTTTTCCAAAATGCTCTTGGATTTTTGCTGTCACAGATGATGACACTGTGGTTTAGCCTTTATACTCATTTTTAATAGAGTTTTTTCCACCTCTAGTTCATTTATTCAACAAATTTTTTCAGCCCATCAGGTGTCATCTGCCCTCTTGATGCTCAATAGTAGCAGTGGTAGGCACAGACTGGCAGGTATAGCACTTAGTAAGTATAAAACCCAAGCCCTGTCAGTCTAGGTATAGGGTCATGCTATCTGTGATCAGATTTTCTTATCTGTCCAGTGTCCTCACCAGATGATAAGTTCTTTTCCTAGAGAGCAAGCATTTGTTTGTATTTTGTACTCTTTTGCAAGAGTCCAGAATAGGGCCTGTGACATATCTATTGTTTGCTGTTCAATATTTATTTGTTGAATAAATGAAAGAATGGATGGCTTTATCTGATAAAGCAATTAGATGGGGATTGAGTATTTGGAATAAAACAACACAGAAGTTAAATACCACAAAGGCTTGGTTTTCTCTTAATGCTTTTGGTACTTAAAATATCTGAGAACTGATCATGGATCTGCTGACAGCCCCTAAAAGAATCAGTGTTCTGTGCTTTAAGACCTTTCCCTCAAGTTTCCTGGCTGGTTTCTCCACAAACCCTCATTTGTATGGAAAGTGAGAGCTACCTTCTAAAGTCAACTTAGATGGGACAAATACATTCTTTTGACTTAATGATATAGCATTTTATCAGCCACATAAAAAATGAAATATATGAGCTCATTTGCTATTTGAGGAGCTTTTTTGATGTGTGTGCAGGAGCTATGTCAGCTGCTAACTGGTGATCCTTTTTTGACACCCTTTCCCAAGAGTATTGCATATATAAACATGCTCTATTTGAACAAGACCAGTGACAGCAAAATTGCTTGCTTGTCTCTAAAGAGACTGTAATAATGTGCACCAAGGGAGAGGGCCATGGTCTGACAGAAGGTTTTTTTTTTTCCCTAGTGTAAACCATAAAACCCATTTCAATAGGCAGACTAAAGCAGTTTAAAGTGCATCCCTAGTTAATTACATCCAAAGAGTAATAATAAAATCAACTATTAAATTTTAGAACTTCCTCTTTAAAGTATTAAATATTTGGCAACTGCAATGCAGTTAAATATCAGAACAATGCTGGCCTATAAGAATACTCAGGGAACCTCAGGGAACTCTTTTTTTTTTTTTTTTTTTTTTTTTGAGACAGGGTCTCTCTGTAGCCCCAGCCAGCCTGGAACTCACTATGTAGACTAGGCTGGCCTTACCTGCCTCTGCCCCCACAAGTGCTGGGATGAAATGTGTGTACTACCATGCCTGGCTCAGGGAACTCTTTTAGTGAGTGAGAAAGTCTATTTTCCAGTGAAAAAATATTTAAAATAAATACTTTCTTTTTACAAGATGCCTGAAGCCTAATAACCAATAGAGCAGTAGGCATAGTTATATAGTGAGAGGATATCACTGAGTCACAAATCCCTATATAATAACCAACCATGTATGATACAAAAGTATGAACTTCAAATCAAAGTTCATTTGAGTTCTAGTCTCATGTTTTGGACCTTCAGGTTAAGGCACTACTATCTGGTCTTTAAAATGTGGCCCTCAGGGCTGGAGAGATGGCCCAGTGGTTAGGAGCACTGGGTGCTCTTGCAGAGGACCTGGATTTGATTCCTAGCACCTACATGGTGGTTAATAACCATCTGTAACTCCAGTTCCAGGGCAATCCAGCACCCTTGTCTGACCTCCACAGGTACTGTACAACTTGGGTACACTTACATACATGCAAGCAATATATTCATACACACAAAAATAACAATAATACATAAAATATTAAGAATGAAATAAAATGTTGGCCTCAATCATATCAATCCACACCAGTGGGAAGAGTGCTGGCTGTTTACTCAAGCATTTGCTCTCAATAGACCAGGACAAACGAACTGGTTCTACAGAGGCCATCTAGGAAGCACTGATTTGTGTTTCTGGCACATGACTTGGTCAGGTGGAAATCTGTTTCCTTTGATAATTTCACTTTCAGATAGAAGGATCAAGCTGCCCAGTGGACGAGAATTCAGAATGTTCTGTCAAGGCTGAAGACAGTGACTCCCAATATTTATCTACCTCAGTGTGATCTGTTTCACCTCAATTTCCCATTCAGAGAGCCAACTCTATTTTCTATGTCCACGAATAAAACGGAAAGCATGAACTCATTCCTAAAGAGACACTAGACTATGTAGGTCATGCCTGCTGGCTCTTCTGGGATCCTGGAGCACAATGGAGAACATGATGCTGTCTTCAAGGAGTAGGTTCATTTCTCAGAACACTACTTGGCAGATTTAGGAAATAGTGGCCATAAGTGAACTGGACTGTGGACCTGATAACAGCTTGAACTTCTGTTGCAAGAATGCTCATGTGAAAACATCTCTGGCAAGTAAGAAGTGAAGCCTCCAAGTCAATACATGTAGAAATGACATCACGGGTGGATCTTCACAGACACTGAGCAAATTTCCAATGCTTCTGCAAAGCCAGATGCAAATATAGTACACTGCCCTGACAAAAACAGAGGTGGGAGTGGGGGAATGCAGGTACCTGCTGCATCCCCACAGGCACTGAGCATGGGACTCAAGACATTCCTAGGGGCACAAGCAGAAGCAAATGCTCATCTATGCTTTACTCTGAGTCCAGATATTAGACTAAGCTTTCCAAAATCAGATTCATAGTTACACTTACACCTTCCTCTAAAAAGAATGTAATGGGCCTAGCTAGTCACAAAAACCAGAGGGAACCACATTATTCCTACAATCTGCTTACAAGTTATACATAGCAGATCAAGAAATATATCTCTAGATAAGGTTTATTTGAGACCAACTGGTCATTACCCAAGATTTATCTGCATGACACACAGTAATTAAAAATGCCAGAATGGTGGAACTAACCTTCTTGGATGTTTAACAGACATACCTTGAGATCTATACTAATTGGGTCAGAGAGATTCAAAGGACACTTTTTGCTCCTTGCCCTCCTAGGTCGATTAGTTCCCAGGGACTATGAGCATCTCCCAAAACGTCCTGTAATGATGGTGGATCATCTGACCTCTTGATCAAGGAGGCCAAGGAGACCCCACCAGATGGACTTGAACCAGTGTCCAGTCTATAAAGAGGAGGGTCAACACGGAGGAATCATTTCCTCCATGCTTCCAAGAGAAGCCAACAATGGTCGAGCAGGACCTTTGACTTATCTTCACATAGATGGAACTGGTAGAAGAAAGGAGCCAGGGGCTCCTCCCAAGCCCATGGGACCCCTGAGGAACAGATCCTCAAACGACCTCAAGAGTAAAAACAAATCAGTTTATCTGGTCCAGTTGTATGTCCTTAAACACCCAAAAGGGAAGTATAACCAAAGATTAAAGGGGCGAATATAATTTCATAAGAGCATACCTATATATAGCTAAAAGTTACTTGACAAACAACAAAGCCAGACAGGCGATACCTTCAGTCGAGTTGTTGGCCAGGATGGATAAAGGCTCTTCCAGATAGTAACCCAACATACTACTGGAAAAATGAACAGCAGACCCCAATTCTATCCAAAGGAATACTGACAATGGATTGCCGTAGATGAGGAACAGCTGATCCTCCTGGAACAGGGACCTCTGGCTGACTAGATTTACCAGAAGGGCAGACGGGGGGAATAGATAGGGGTGCTGACAGCACAGTGGACAGTGGCAGGGATGGCAGAGTATGGAGGCTCTAGTGGGAGAGGAAGGCTGTCTATCTGACGAGTTTATATTCATGCTCAGATGCCAAGGAACTCAGAAAGTAAGTGACTGTGACCAGTAATAGTCATATATATAAAGATTAGAAATGCATGTGAAAACGTCTCAATGTCAATTGCCTTAAAATGAATTTTTCTGTATGAAACTGTATTTTAACAACAAAGTGGAGATCTTTTTTAAACGTTAAAACCTCATTTAATTTTATGTCTTATAGAGTTTATAATGAGTAAAAGATTGTATAAGCATAATAATTCATCTGTAAACCTAAAAATGTACAGCCAATTTTGAAAGAGATGTACCCTAGCTCAGAAAAATGTTATTGAATAGGTTAATGCTGTTGTAATGAAATGCTTCTTCTAATTAAAAAAAAAAAAAAGAATGTAATGGAACTAATGCCATATCCAGGACAATTTATGGGAAAAGAAAGAAGGGAATTTGATGAAGCAGCCTTAGGCCAAATCCTCACACATTTATTAAAAGTGTAGTAGATGCCTATCGTGAAGGCATAATGAAGGAAAGATAAAAAGGAAAGTCCTTCTTTCCATAAATATGATCATCTAGTCATGTCTGTAAATAAATATTCTTCATGTGTGCCAGGTGCTACATGTGTGGAAAATACAGGAGAGATCCATACCTTGACTTAGCTCATGGAAGTCTTCACTGAGGAGACATTATTTAAACTTACCTTAGACATATGGATGCTTACCAGATAGAAATGGAATGAAGTAGAAAGTGTTTCTAAAGAAACATCTTAGGCAATGTACCTTTAAAGTGTCTCTAGTGTCATAGACCCAGAAGAAGCTCATTATGACTGAAGGATGTCTGGGGAGGTAGGATGTAGTTTTGCGGGACTGTTACAGTTAGGTCATGGAAGAACTCTGAATTTCAAGCTAAGTTGTTTGGACTTGATCTTGCAAATAACATAGAAGCTTTTAAATAGATCATACATGAGCTTTAGAAAAACCATTCAGATGCCAGCATGGTGATAAATGGATTGCAGGTGACCAAAGCTGGAGGCAGAGAGGAGTTAAGATGTTATTCATTCATTCACCCATCCCATTTTGAACACACCTTGAGAATGTCCTTGAATGATTATGATGGTGATGAGGATGAAGGTGAGAGAGACTTAGAGAAACTCATAGAACTTCTTTCATACAAGCAGTAGAGTGCAGAGAGTATAGTAAAAACTCCTGTGATTTTGCTTTCTTTCTAAATCGTTTGCATTCAGAGGCAAGTTCTTTCCCATTCATGTAACAAAGTTTGCTCACAAGAAAAGTCTAATAAACCCTAAGTTTTAGTAGGCTGCTCATCCCAGAAGACTTGAGTCCTGATGATAGATTCCCAGGCACTTGGAAAGCATGTGCATCCTACTACGATCTCCTCCATGTAAGAATGCATCCGTTCTACCTCTCACTGGATTCAAGGAATGGTAGTGAGTACCTAGTTTGATTTCAGAGTCCTCATTCCCTGCTAGGCCCTGTCTCTCAGTCCCAAACCTTCTCTCTCTTACCCAGTATATAATAAACAAATACACAAAGTAGTCAGTCATACAGTGTCTTCATCCCTCCATTTTTTTAGATTTGTGTGTGTGTGTGCCCTCAGGGTGTAAGTGGAGGCCAAAAGAGGGCATAAGGTATCTTCTCTGCCCATTTCTTTTGAAGCAGGGTCTCTCCTTGACATGGGACTCATGTTTTCTCAGCTAGGCTAGAAGCCAGCAAGTCCCAGCAATCCTTCTGACTCTATCCCACCCTGTGGAGCTGGGGCTAGTTATGGGGGTATTGAAATCTGAACTCCAGTCCTCATGATTAGGCAACAAGTGCTCTTAATTGCTGAGCCATCTCTCCAGGTCCAAGCCTTCCTTTCTTTTTTTCTGTCACACAATAGAAACTTTCTGCTTGAGAAAGATAATACATTGTATGATGGCAGTTCCAGGAATCTTTCAGTTGTCTCATTAGAGAGGAAGATCCATGCTAGAGGTCTTCTGGGAGGGCAAACTGCTCATTTTGGAGGGAAAAGATCTCAGAACTTGAAGACGCTGATGTGAACTGATTTACCTTCCCTCCTCTCCACCACGAATCTCTTGCTGTCATTTTCCTCCTCTTTTCCTTCCCATCAGTCTCCCAGCCCCTCCCAGGTATAACCACCCTGTTCAGCTTTACTCTGGACTCCAGAATTGCTTTTAAAACTTTTCTCTATTTTTTTTTTCCTTTTCAATGTTATTTGTTCTTATTCTCTTTATTTTCCCTTTAATTTCCTTTCTTGTTTTCCTGTTGTACTTCTCTCTGACAACAGACTCCTTCCACTCCACCTACAAATTTGCTTGTCGCCTTTACCCTCTTTTCAGACCTGGCATCCCAAAACTTACTGTCAAACCATCTCGCAACATTCCCTTCCTCTCTTCCCCACTTTGTATTATCTCCACACCATATTGCTCCGACCCAACTTCCTTACCCCTAGCTCTCCTGAAAACACTTTTTTAAAGGTTGTTGATACCCTTCCTCTCGTCTGAGTCAATTATGAGTCTAGTGTTCTCTAATAGGTGAAAACGACATGGATTTTAAGGCATTTGGGATTTCCCACCTTATCAGACGGGTAATATTTCTAAAGTTCTTAATGGTGCTATGTTTCTGTCCCTTTCTAGCCCACTAGGTTAAAATGAGATGGATATAAATGACCTTTGTAAACTATGACACTGAAATTACTAGCCATTATTATCACGCTTAATCTTTCAAGAAACTGGCTCTACAGATCTCACCAGGCTGGGTCCCCACTATACGACCCTGCATCCTTTGTCTGTGCATACTCATCTTATCCCACAATTTCAGCTGTCCTTTACATATAGATCTTTAACACTAGCCTAACCCCCCTCTGAAGTCCTGACTCAAACTTTGATCCATACCACTTTCCATTTCCCATGGTTCAGAAGCTTTGTTTCCCTACTTCTCCTCAAAGCACCATCACTCCTCAGCTTGCAGATCATCCAAGATCAGCAATCAAACATTTTATGTTCTCTGAGTTTCTACCAACTTTAAGCAATGAAGTGGTCTACTCCAGTCTATCAGTTACCTATTCTTTATCTGATGACCTTGAAACCTCAAGTTTAATTCAACAACTACCTATTTTGTTCAATTCTATGTGTAGCTCATCCTACATATCATTCTTTGACAGTATCTGGAACACACAGCAGGTTTCTCATCAAAGTCATCTTGTCTCCAAATATGTAGGCTTAGCCCAGGGCTCAAGCCAGCCCCAAGTGGGGCTCATGGGTGTTTCCGTAGGCAGTTGCTGGTAATCAAGGTGGCTCTATTTCTGGGATTGGCTGACCATTGATTGGGGAAAGGGAGGTGGTAAATTGAATAACATAATCTAGCTGGCTAGCCTGGGCTCATTCACCACTCTGGTTCAAGGTTTCAAGAGTAAATAAGTTAAAGTACAGATAACCTAGGCATTTTTCAAGTCTCTTCCCAAGACATACTTGCTTCTGTCTCATTGGTCAAAGCAGGTCACATCGTTCAGAATTAGTGTAGGGAGCATACCACTAACCAGTTAGATATAATACAGTAGGAAAGAAACAGGAAATTTTTGCAATGACTGCAATTAACCAATCTGGTACCCAATCCATGCTAGTTTCAATTTATCTAGCATGGGCTCTCCATGGAAATCATGTACTGAACATTTACCAAGATGCTCCATTAAAAGTCTCTGTGTTAGTAACTCAGGAAAGCTGGTGGGGTATGCTGAGGGAGGACCAGAGGATGTAAGTAAATTCCAATCACAGCAGGAGAAGACTGATATGTCAACTCAAGTAATCAACAAGCAAATTCTCCCTTCCTTGGCCTTCTCATTGCATTCAGCTTTCAACAGATAGGCTGATGCCCACCTACACATGAGGGCAGTCTGCTTTACTCAATCTACTGATTCAAATGCTAATTTCATCCAGAAACATCCTCATTGATGTACTAAGGAATAATGCTTAAACTGTGCGCCAATATGCCAATCAAGCTGATACACAATCAACTCTCTGAATCTCTAATGAATACTTATTAGCCTAGCGCTCGCCCAACCCTTTCGGAAATGTTTGCTAGGAAAAGTAATGTCATTGCTTGCTGGGTGATCTGATTGTCCGAAAATATAAGTGGTCACCTCCTGGCACTCCTTCATTGCATGTTACAAAAGGCAAATACTACAGAAGACAGACACAAAGTCTGAGGAACACACAGTAGGCCTCTTATCAAGATAGTCTTGTCTCCAAATGTGAAAACACAGCCCAGGGCTCAATCCACCCTAAAATCAGCAAAAGGCCCCAGGGTTACTACAAAAGTCATAAAGACCTGACTTTCCAAGAAGTGTGCTTCAAAGTTAAGACATGCACATCATTCCATGTGCCTCCTCCATTATGGTGGGGCTTGAAAAGGGCATAGTAAGTAAGGCAAAATACACAGAGAATAAGATGCCACTCCAGACTTGAGATATCTCATCATCACTGGAAAAAAAAAGAGATGGCGAATCACCACCCCAAACACCACTGGAGGCAAAGCTAATAGTGTTGTATCATTGAGAGTTCTTGTGGGTCTTCAGAGATGAACATGCTCTTGGCAGGCCAACGTAGGCATCAGGGAAAAGGTAGGATTTGAAATAGGTTTTGAAAATGGAAGAGAGGGGTTATTGGACATAAGAGTATGAGAGGCAAGTGTGGTGAGGAGTAGCACCACAGCTGGCCATCCTGCAGTAAAAGGGAAGCCAGTAGACGCAGCTGGATAATTAGTATGCAATGTGATATGACTACTTGACTGTGTGACAGGATCTTTTAGCAATCCATTGATGATCTTGATGAGAGAATAAAGTTAAGAACATTAATTACAAAGGAAAGAAAAGAAGGCAAGACTATTGGTTAGCAGACTATTGGCCCAGGCCAGATGCGGGTCCAGAAAACTTGAAACAAACACTAGAAAGAGAGTAGGGCACATCCCAGAGGTATCATAGAAGAAAGATTTAACGTCTTTTTCATATTAAGGTGTATTTTTAGTTGATTTGGGGAGCAATTTGCCTATTCCTGGTAGACTGGGGACAGCTTATCAAGAGGTAGAAAACCAAAGCCAAGGGCGGCTGAGATGGTTCAGTGGGTGAAGGCACTTGCTGCCAAACCTGATTACCTGAATTTGATTCCTGACACCTGAACTCCACACACAACAAGGCAGGACACAGATGAATGAATGAATAATAAATAAGCGTAATCTAAACTTTTGTTTAAAGACAAGGGTCTCCCTGTAGCCCCAGCTGGCCTGGAACTCACTATGTAGACCAGGCTGACTGATCTCACAGAAATCTTCCTGCCTCTGCCTCTTGAGTGTTGGGTGTGCCATCATGCCTCACTAATTCAAGCAATTAAAAAAAAAAGAAAAAAGAAAAATCAAAGCAGATCAATTTGCATTCTTCAATAAAGAGTTTAGAGGATATTCTTTCTGATTATTTTGGGAGAAAATCCTTAATCTCTCCCATTCAGTTTAAGTGTAGTGCACAGATTACTGTGAGGTTGGGATAAATGAAACATTTTTGACAATTTTTCAGTCTGATGTGATGCTAGGTTATGTGCTCAGTCCCAGACCAACAACTAATAATAGCAACTTTATAATTACCTCACTCAGCATTTGCAACATTAATCATCTATTTAGTTGTCACTATTATATAAATCAGTATTTTTTCTATTTCCAATCAAGGAAGATAAGAGGTTAAGCAACTTCCTAAAGTCGCTCACTTAGTAAGCACAGAGCAGAATTTGAATCCACATCTTCTGGCTTCAAAGCCTGATCTTTCCCCACATCACAGATTTTTCAGTCCAACACAGCAAAGTGAAGGTGTGTTCTCTTTCAAGAATCAGAATTAAAGGATCAGAATTTTAGGTGTCTGCTCCCTTTAGAGGATCAGAATTTTAGGATATAGACTGATGAGTCTTGACATTTCCTTAATGTAACAAGTTAAGTCTTTATTTAAGGGCTAGAACAACTTGTGATTTTCTTCCATTGGTGGGCTAGACAGATAATAAAAATGATAGCAAAGGTTATTAAAATTTATATGGAGACTAGCACAGATTGGAATAACTACAAAGTGAATTCTTTAAGCTGCAAGAGAAAGGTGGTTTAAAAAAAAAAAGTACAATATGAAGGAAAATTCCTTTAGCTTCAGATACCTAAATATGCCATCAAAAGACTGCTCAATTCTCAAACGCCAGCATTTCCTGACTCCTCTAGAACTTATTTTTTATGTAGAATATCAAAGGCAGCAGGATAGTAGGTGTCCCAAAATGTCTTTATTCAGAGAATTAGTGTTAACTGAGCCTGATTAGCTCCATTTATCTCTAATTAATTACCTTTATCTAATTAGACACTTTGTTTCCAGTAGACATGGAGTCAAGTAGACTAGATTATTAGTGTAGTCATTGTGCCTTTACAAAATCCTGAAATTAATGAAACGTGCAAAAGAATCTGCAGTTCTAATTGCACAGGTGTTGCCTTATGGCAAAGCTTTATCATCTGATTACACCAAGGGGTTATTAGTGACTTTTTATATAGAGGATGAGCCTATGAAATGTACCTTAGCAACAGCTCATTAGTTTAGGGTTGTTACTGTATTATTTATTACATTCAGCCTTCCCCATTATCTAGATTGATTCATGGACCTATATATTTTTTCTCTCATCTGTGCAGAAAAAAATAAAATAAAATAAACCACCATTATGAAGAGTCCAGATGTAATGTAGAAAAATGCAAAATGTGTTCATCAGCTACAATTTGACTCTTTAAGGGGAAAAGCTCTAAAGTTAGATGTGACAAGAATGGAGTTTACTGTTATTTTCTATGAGAAAAGAACCAATTGAAATTACTAAGTAATATCAAAGGATTTATGTATGTAATTAACAAAAGAATCTGTGTCTGTCCTAATGTTTCCACCTAACAGAACTGGCATGTCAAAGAATGTGGAAAGGAAAAAAAGAAAAATATTTTTGCGTTAAACCATATTTGCATTTATTTTCTCTCCATCCTTTCCAAAATGGATTGATAAAACGTAACTTCTGTATGTGTTCTTTGAAGATATTTTTTTTAAAAAACCATCTGTTTCTTACAGTTAGATTTGCTGCCAGATGGAGAAAACTAACAAATTTTACAATCTAGTTTAGCTGCAAAGCAGCAAGATTTCAATGCCTGCTTATAAACATGAAAAGTGCTTTTTCATGGCAAGGTTAGGTATATGCAAACGACTACTACATTTCAACCTTTATATTTTAATTTTTCCCTCATAACTATTTGAAGTGCTGTTTTTCTCAATCATACAGTAATTAAACAGCTAGAAGCAAATCCTGCCACAAGCCTATCCCAACACACAAACATGTTTATTGACGACACAGTAATTCCTTTAAATAATTTGTCAACATGAGTATGCCAAATGGGGTTTTAAGATTTCTCTCCATTGCCCAACCAAAAAAAAAAATTCGTCTACTGTTCTGAGCCATATATTGCCATTCACTTATTGTTGAATCTAAACTAGTGAAATGATAACGGTAACTGTTATCTAGAGCATGACAACTAATTTGAGTAGTAATAATGAATATTTAATGATCCTCCCTTCAAGCATGAACATGTAACTTTTCATGTGTGCCTTACTAAAATTTATAACCATTAATCTAAAAATTATTGTTGGAACTGAAATAATAGCTAAGAATTATAGATTATAGCTAAGTCAGAAGATTGCATGAATATTCTGTATGAACACAGACACAACACTTCTGAATGCAGAAGCCTCCAATCTTGTTTTCCTTTAATCCAAGTCTTCTCTTTGAAAACTATGGGTGTTTTGTGACTAGGAGAGAATTGGATCCAGATATTAAAAAGTTATCATTTCTATCTAGAAATATGCATACTAGCCAAGGTCATTTTCACTCCTCCTTACCTCTATTCATCTACTCAAAAATAACAGGTACATAAAAATGTGGCCCCCACAGAGGTAATATTTATGGAATGCTCTACTCAAATCAAGGAAAGAATAAACATAAAATTTATCAGAGAGGCAGAATTCTTATTCCTTAAATTTCATTTTTTGCACATGGGAAGTTTTCCCAGTGTGTCTATAGAAACTACAATGTGACTTTGGGAAAAGAAAATCTGGGAAATGCATGAAGCTCCTTGAAATGGGCTTTGTGTGTTGATGGAGTTTTTTTTTTATTAAACTTCTAAGTTACTTCATTCCTGGCATCTCCATAAGATTTGAATAATTTCATATGCTTGTGATATTGCAGAGAAACGTTATCTGTCTCCCTTGCTGCTTGGATTTGCTTGCATTGTTACAGGGCAGGTGAAACCAATGCCATTGCAGTTACAAATATGCAATTCTACAGCAAATCCTCATGCACATTATTAATGTTTTTAAAAGTGTGTGCTTATAAAATTCAAGGGGGAAAAGGTTTAATAATATGAGGGAAAGTACCAAGGAAAACCTGAATTTCTCCCAGCTATAACCTTTTTTAACAGAAATGCAATGTCTAACAGGAGTGGTATATGCCTTTAATTCCAGTACTGAATAGGTGGTGGGGAGCGGGGGCTAAGGAAGGAGAAAAGAGAGTTCAAGGCCAGCCCAGGTTATGTAGTGATACCCTGTGGAGGCGGGATAGGTGAAGAGAGAAGGGAAAGGGGAGAAAGGAAATCAGTGTGCAGTTGAATGGTGTGCCACACTGGGTATCTACCTCATCAACATGGCTCTGCCTTTTGAGGACTCCAGTTTACAGGCCAAAAGCAACATGTATTAGAACAAAGTCTCCAACAGTGTACAGATTCAATGAACACATTTCTAACAGAGCAGGTGTTTTTAGCCAGGGCAAGTGAAAATAAGAAAAGCAATTACATATGCTCTCCTTAGCAGGCAAAGTGCTTCAGAAATGTTACGATGGTAACATTTTTAGGGATCCTACTCAACCACATGAACTCCTTAGGAAGCTTCACTGGTTCACCTCAGCAGCCTTGCTAGCACTCCTACTAATATGACCTCTAGTCAACAGTCTTTGTCTCTCTTGAGTTCTCTGGCCTTCCATTTTAGGTTTCTACTGATAGTAAATGTTTATAAAGGAACGTACACCATTAATTATCCCTTAGCAAATTTATATATATTGCATATACACAGACAATATATGTAGTATGATAATGAACATATGTTCAAATGTTGGGATGTTTATCTATCTTTTCATTTACCCTGTATTTTGTGGCTACTTTATCATGTCAAACTTTGGTGAAGGAGCTTCGAATCAAATTCCCTAGAGTCAAGTAGTTCTGAGTAAATGTAGAGCACGGTAGAAGGATGCAAGAAACGAGACAGACACCAGGGGGACAAGTGAAAAGTGAGAAAATGATTTTTTGTTTTTTAAGGGATGGGGCAACCCACTTGTGGACAGTGAGAGAGAAAAAAAGCTGTAGCTGGAGGTGTTTGAACACAGACAATAATATGGTGTTAAAACTATATTTATTAAGCCAGTGGGAAAATGTGAAGGGTAGGCACCCAGAATGAACACATGGAACTAATGTGATCACATTTCCTCTCTTGTTTGAAAAGTTGTCTGGAGAGCAGCTCAAAGCCTCTTCTTCCTCTTGGGCCTGATGCGTTTGCTGCCTGCTGTCCTCAGCAGCACCGTGGGGTGGTGACTAATTGCCCCCGTAAATCACTGAGCACCACTGTGCTATTCCGTTTATTTTTCTGACAGTAATTTAGTGCTTGCTCTTTCCCACACTTGTCATTCCGTGTTTTTCCTCACATTAGAAGCCTGTAGAAAAAGGACAGTAATTAACGGTGCAATACATACTCACGGAAACTCTTTCATCAT
>NW_008331662.1:1286942-1298059 GCF_000622305.1 Nannospalax galili
AATCATTGAACAATATTGCAGATTAACACTATCAAACTATATGTTTTCATATACCCAAGTTAGAATTTAAGTTGAGAAGAGTCTGTTTTCATAAAATTAAGAACTTATATTCTAACACATAGCTAGTTTAGTTATCTATGATTACATACATCTTCAGTGAGATAAACACAGGCTAGCTGAGACTCCTTGGCAATGAGACTGTGGAGGGGAGGACAACATTTGTCAATGGAGGTAATTTTCACCCTGAACATGGTGTGTGGTTTTAATTTTTCAGACTTGTCCTGTAGTTGCCAAGACTTCCATCTCTGCATGTATACCAGGTCTGTAGTTTTGAACCAGCAAAAGGCCTATACCTCAAATGGCATTAATCCAGGTTTTGCAAAGTGTGATGGCCAGGGTCATCAAAGGTTCTTGGCTTTAGCTAACATGAACCCCAAAGGTGAGCTCTGCAGGTGACTTCCATTCTGTGCAGACATCCATGTTCCAGCGTCCCAATCAAGGCTTCTGAGTTAGATAGGGACCCAGGGCACAGAAGTGTGAAATGGTCCCAACAGTAAATGACAGCCTCATCTTCCTAGACGAGGAAAGAAGCAAGCATCAAGATTTACTTCTTTCACACAAAACCAGTCTGTAGATTCTTACTTTCATATTTTTTGAAAACAAGTTAAAGAAATTCAATATAAAATATGTATCAAACAAATGCACAGAAATCAGGAAGCTCAGTTTCTTCATTGAATGCAAATCATATTTCATATTCAACACAGAATTTCCTTCCTTGCAAATTCACAGAAAACCTGCAATGCATCATGACATAATGTGGAAACAACTGTGACTCCTCTTTCTTCTAGTTTTAATTGCAATACCGTCTGACACAAGGTCAAGCAAATCATAATCTACTTGTAAATCTGAACTTATAAATCTATGCCTGCTTATGTACAATCTAGCCTAAAATAAGAGGAAATTTTGAAAAAAGAAAATTTTGCCCCAATGGCTTACTTATCTTTTTCTGGAGATGAGCCTTAAGTAAGCTGTTTTTCTACTGGTCTTGTGGTTGTTCTTAAGCCTTACTGGGGTCTAAAATTAAGAAAAGTTAGCTATAAGATGCTAATGAGGATTTTCTACTTGGGACCTGCTTACAGACTACAACTCAAGCATTCCTGCTGTATGTTCCTACCTCAGTGAGAGCAGCAGGCATTTGGGGATAGCAAAGAATTCTGTGGAATGGGAGGGGGTAAATATACAGAAAAGATGTAGTCTCCCCCCCCATCCCCCGGCATCCTAAGGAAAAAGGAAGCCTGTAGCAGGAAAGAACACATAGCCACCACCTGGATCTGTTCTCAGTGCTTATAGAGAATCTCCCTCCTGATTCTCAATTCCTATTTGTAGGAAACAGTTCCACAAAGCTCACACCTACTTTCTAAAATTCTGTAAGAATTCTCTGATTCTGTAAATTAGTCCTGTAACTAATGGTTCTTTCCTGACCCTTGAAACAAAGTAAAATTGGAGACTCTTGTGGAGGTAGTTGATTCCTTGAAACCTCTGAAAGTTCCCAGAATTGGCTCAAAGGGGTTGCATCAGAAGGAGGAAGGGTCCTGGTGCTGTGAAGCTGGTGCTCAGGAGTGCAGGATGAGGGAGGGGAATGTGGTCAGCTCCTCAATGCATTTGTAGAGTTGTGACCTATACAGGTGGGATTGGATCACTAAGAGCTTTCCTTTCCTGGGAGACTTCCATAGGGTCGCAAAACCCTTCCCTGCCTCTGTAGTCTCCCTTTTCTGTGGGAGAAGAGAAATCTTCAGCAGAGGAGGCCCATGCTATTTTAGAATCCATGAACAACCTCCATTTTCTTGAAAGACCTAAGAGAAAGTCAGCAGGGTGGCATCCTCTTGCTTTTGAACACACCATCCACTAACTTAGACAGGGTGCTGCAGTGGGGGCCACCAAGAAGCGGGTCAATAAAAGGAGAGGAAGTAGACCCTTGCAATGGAACTAGAATGAACAAGTACTGTTGTAGCCCTACTTCTCTCACTGCTCCTTTCCCTCCCCTGACTCCACAATAAGCCACTAGAGTCTCCTAGAAGCCTCTGCATTTCTGCCCTTAAACGGCTCCTTTTCCAAGGAGGAACAGGGTCTGTTTCCCTGATGTGGGGCCTTCAGATGCTCTATTATTGCAACTTAATTTTGTCGTTGCTTCTTTTCAAAGATTATTTGGAATGAATTGTTTCTTTTGTTTGCTATCCAACAAACGACTTCTGCTAATCTTATATTTTATCTCCCTAACATATGGAAAAGCTGTTTATTCCAGCCAATCACAATAAAGTGAAGAAAACCCCATTTTATGGAAAGGTATATATCACTAGTCTGTTGATCATTAAAGATATGATTACCAGTGAAAACCCTCTGAAGGTGGCACATTTATGCTTCCAGGAACAGATGGGGACACGCATTTTCCTTGCAAATACTTTTGAAATTGCTCTACTGGTAGCAGTATAAAAATGATATACAGATGCCAGGGCCGGCATGGCTAGGATGAGTGCGCCAGATTTACACAGTAAAGCCTTCACACGCGGGCTGTCAGTTTTGATTGATCTCTACTATACCTCAGGAACTTGTTGACTAGGTAAGGAAACAGTGCAAATAATTCACTGCAGCAAGTCAGATAATTCACACAGCCAATCGGTCTGCTTCACTTTCTGGCTGTGACATATGAGCCTTCCCTACAAAGATGTATCATTTTCTAGCTTGAGCAATATTCACTGACAGGAGAGAAAAGGTATTAAAGCCACACAAAAGGAGTCGGACTATTGCAGGACCAGAAGTTGTTTTGGTAATGGGGGCCAGATCCCGCTCTATGCTAAGTCCTACCAGAGCATTCAGGCCCAATTGTCATTATCATATTGATTAAAAAAAAAAGTTCATCATAGTGCAATTTTGGGTTTAATGCCAACAGATCTGGAAAGAGCAAAGAATTATCCCACAAAAGCACAACATTCTTACCGCAGGGACGTTTCCCTGTTCCAGTTCATTGATGGAGTTGATTAAGTTTAAATGAAGCAGACACTGGATAAAAGTAAGGGTATTGACCACTGGGCACTGCGATCTGTGCTTGAAAGGACCTGATACATGCAGAAAAGCAAGATTTGCTAAATGCTCTAATCTTCAATCAAATCTTACATCAATACAGACAAAGTTTGGTAATGAGAGATTCAATGAAGCATGCGGGAGAAAGAATTAATCCTCTTGGTCTAAACTGGCTTCAACTTTGAAGCTTGCACTGAAGGAAAGACAGTTATCTAAATGCTAAATAAGAAACTTATTGTACTTTTCATGGCATGCTAATCTTTTGTCTATTTCATCTCTATTATGTGTATGCTCATAGATTGCAGTTGTCATGGTGATTATATCTAGCCACACTCTGGGGATGGTGGTGAGAAGCCAGGCACTGAGGTGGAAAAGACCCCCACTCAATCCACAACAGAGAGAGAGAGAGAGAGAGAGAGAGAGAGAGAGAGAGGAGAAAATAGAAGTAGATGGACACCAGACCCCTCCCAGGCTCTTCCTTCAGGACTAAGGAAGCTTGGGGACTGGGATAGCAAGACAGTGGCAAACAGCATGTTGTAGTGGTGATGAGAATGTCAGGCATCCCTCCTACCTCAAACCCAGTTCCCTATATGGGTTCCTAGTTAGAGATCCCCTTCCTCCTTTCACAGATTCCCTCACCCCAGCACTTCAACTAGCTGGTAGAAAAGGATAGCTGAAGATAGAACATAAAAACAAGAGCTCTGCCACCCATGTCCTGGCCCTGTGTGGCTGTGGCTGTGAGAGTTGGGGGAGGGATGGAGATGGTGGTAGCTGGGAGAGGATGGAAGTTAAGTCATCTGAGCCTGACTGCTAGGGGGGCTGAAACACTAGAGTAGCAGCCCACACAGCCCATAGCCCTGGCAGGAGGGAGAAGCTACAGGATCACCCAGGGCCTTGGTGACCAAAGGTGACCCTAGGCCCTTTATGTGTTTTACAAAAGTTGCCAAATTAAGACAGGATTATAACTGCTCTAGTCCTTGTCAGGGCTGAAAGGTTGGACGCCTCAAATATGCCCCGGCAATGTTGATGAAAAGCTTAAAAAGTAATAAAAGGGAGAAAAGAGCTAGGAAAGTAACATGTATAACTCTTATTAAAGAGAAGAGCCACAGAGAGGTTGTGAACTTGAATCACTGTTTGAACTTTAATTTGTTCATTAACAGGATTTGCCCCTCACTGCGAATGTTATTACTTCCCTTTGCCGCTCAGCAACAACTCTGGGTATAATGAAAGTCTGGCAAAAAGTTAAACGCCTGGTAATTAATTCATTTAATTGAAAGGGGGGGTGCAGGGAGAGAAAGAGGTCCCACTGCAGAAGCAGGAGCAGAGGTTGTAGGAGGCGGCAAGGCTATAATCTGCATGGAGGCCTTCTCCAAGGCCAGCTGTCCATGAGAGAGAAGGCTGGTCTCTGATGAGGGGCCTTCAGCCAAATTAATGCCAGCAGTCCCCTGAAGACCCTCTTCCCAGTGCTATTTGCCTCTGCTCCAAACCCTCTGCCCAGGGTTTTATCCAGGGACTATTCTAGATGATCTGTTACAGTGGCATGGATGTCAGAAGCCCAAAATCAATATATACTCATAAAATCTTTCATTAAAAAGAGCGAGGAGGTCCTTTGCTTTCTCCTACTCCCTTCCCTTGGGTCAAGCCTCTTTTTGTTTCTGGAATGGAATGAAAGGAGAAGTGTGGGGATCTGAATATAATCTTCATGTCTACATTTCCATCTACCTTGCTACATCATGCTTTCTTTCTTCCTTTCCCATCCCAGTAGATAATTTAACTAAACACAGAAGACAGGAATGAAGTATACCCCTTGTGCTTGCTCAGCAGCAACAGGACTGAGTCAGTTTGCCTCTAACTTCACAAAGCCTACTTTTTCCTTTGTCACTTATGTCCTTCCTGTACTTGTCAACCCCCACATATAATCCCCTTTCATGTGTCTCTTCCTTCCAAGAGAAGTAAGGCACTATTCAGGGACCTCAAGCTATGTTATTAGTGTGATGTTGCCCTTGCAGCTAAATTAGAGAACAGCAAAGGTCAGGAAATTAGTGGTAGGTCAGGTTATTCTTCCCTATTTACCACAGTTAAGATTTCCTAATGTTTTAAAAACTCGTGTTCATATAATCAGTGCAATTTCCTTTAGAAATACAATTATCTACCAGGTACTCTCCCATTAGAAAACTGGTATGGACAGAAAACAAAAAGAGAGATGGGAAGAGACTGTGAGATAATAAAAATGAATTCCCTAGAATCCCTATTTCCAGAGTTTCATTTTTTTAATTAAATCATTTCTCAACCCTAGAGAGAGGACAGAATTTTATCATTCAAATCAAATTAACACAAAATAAAGCCATCAAAGTTGCTTGGCTGGGTCTTCCCCCATCTATCCCAGGGCATCTTTATGCCAATGCTAACCTCAAACTCCAGACTGCTATCATTGATCTGTACTTGTGACTTCTTTGAAGCTAAGGCACACACACTCTCAATCTAAATGGAAAGGGGAAAGGGGCTTTTTCAAAGGCTGTTTTATAAGCTGAAGCAAGTTACAGAGTTTATTTAACATCAGTGACTTCGCACCTTTTATTGTCCCTGGATATTGAGTGAGCTCAATTTTCCATAGTTATAGAATTATCCTAGTTTTATTTTGAACAACTGACACTAAATATTAGGAGTGTACAAGCAAAGCAAAACAAACAGACTCTCCCACCCCCTTAACAAACTCCTGAACTCTAAACTGCACACAGTTTAAGAGATGAAGTTTTGGTAACCATGCCACTATCTTAATCTAGACCCTAGTCATCTTATGCATACAGGATGAGCTATTTCCTTTCTCCAACAGTTTCTGAATGTCTAGAGACCAGTTATTCTAAACTCCCCCTTTACTTCAGAGCATTCATAGTTTTAATTGGCTATTAACAGTTCCAGGTCTTTAAGATGACTTTTCCGGCTGGTTTTCCACTATTTTCCTACAGAAGGCAATACAACTCTTTAGGCAAACAGGTCTCTGTGTCTCAAAAACATCATGGGAATTAGCTTATTTATTGAAGAAGCCAGGCACCATATTAGTCATTCAGTTCCTTCAATCTAATGCGATGGCATAACGCTATTAATTTTAAGCCTATAGGAACTGAAACTAAAGAACCCAAGGCACTTGTTCGACCAAGATCTCACAGCAGAGTTAGGATTCTCAGGAATACTGGTCTGGTTTAAAAGCCTGTACTCTCCACTCTGGCATGCTTCCATCCGTACTGCAGTGTTCTGACCACTTCTTCAGAATTCACTTGGCACTAGTATTTTCTGCCTTGTATTGTCAGTTTTCTTTTAAATATACCCCTTCCAATGAGAGGATAAACTTCCTGAAGATCAGGTTTTGTTATGTATTTCTTTATATTCCTTCCTCACTCTCCAAAGCTTATTACAATTCCCATTTGTCAAGCACTCACCTTGTGCACAACAATCCTGAACAAGTGCATTCTGTCATTATTGCCATTAGGTATATAAAGAAAGTGAGGCTTAGAGAAGATTAAGAAATTCACCCAAGCCATTCAGCTAGTAAGTAGCAAATTGAGCTTTAAGCACAGACTGAATCTAATGCTCCCTTTCCATAGCCACAACACTGTACTAGCTCAAATATACCATGCTTCATACAGCATGAATTAAGGAGCTGTCAATGTGGAAGATACTCAGTGAACCTCTAGGAAATACCCCTATAAACATGACCTCTGAGAAGACTTTTACTTTTTGGTAGGATAGATGCTGATTCTCAACGAAATGGTAGAGATACAAAGCCAATTTAGGGCATTCCACTTTCCCCAACTTTCAAGGAACCGTGTTGTTAGAGACCAGTAGTCTTCTCTAAATCTGTATTGGTGTTTTCATGAGATAGAGGGGGAAACTGCCCTTCCCATTGCAACTTTGGTGTCTTTTCAATGCACAGAGGAAAGTAAGAGAAAGTGGAAATGAAAGATTCAAACTTTAGGGGGAATTGTTTTTGGTTTTGGTTTCATTTCATTTTGTTCTCCAAGACAAGATATCCTGTAGTCCTGGTTGGCTTTGAACTTGACATGTAGCCAAGGGAGGGCTTAAACTTCTGATTCTCCCGTCTCTACCTTCCAGATTCTGAGATTACAGGTATGCAATCCCAGAACTTGTTTTTAGATGACCTGAAACTCTTGTCTTTGTAGCATGTGTGGATTGTGTAAAGAATGACAATAAATGTTGACAGGCTGGGCTGAAGAGATGGCTCAATGGTTAAAAGCACTGGCTGCTCTTAGAAGAGGATCTGGGTTTGGTTTTCAGCACCCACAGGACAGCTAACAACAGTCCATAACTCCAGCTCCAGGGGATCTGATGCCCTCCTCTAGTCTCCAAGGACATTTTATGACATGGGTGCACTTACATACATGAAGGCAAAGCACTCATACACATAAAAATTAAAGGAAATGGCTGGGCATGGTGGCGCACGCCTGTAGTCCCAGCACTTGGGAGGCAGAGGCAGGTGGATCTCTATGAGTTCAAGGCCAGCCTGGTCTACATAGTGAGTTCCAGGACAGCTCAGGCTACAGAGAGACCCTGTCTCAAAAAGACAAAAAAAAAAATGAAATAAAAAAATTTTAAATTTTCATAGATGACCAATTAAGCCAATACATGGAATTTGAGCCAGCTTCTTGTTCTCTGAGTCATGAATGTGGTAAAGGGGTTTAATAGAACTGCTCAAGAAAGAACCTTTGGTAGTACAAGAATCAAGACCTAGAAGTCTAGACCATTCTCTCCAGGAGACTGTCCCTTCAGCATTGGTGAATGCTGCAGATTGGTATTTGATAGTACTAAGGAAGCTATTAGGTTTCTTTATATGCATGTCTTTAGGAAATGTACAAAAAATCCTCTTGATATGACAAGGTACTTATGAATCTAAAGAAAGAAGAATAATGACTATCCTGTATTTGTCTCTAGAATCCTTTCTAAAACTAGTCTTTTCTCCCAAATTCCCAAGGGTGCTTTTATCTTCCTTTATATTTTGACTTAAATATCTGAAAAGTTTGAGGTCAACAGCCTTATCTTAACTTAGAAAACTTGTATTACAGTACACAAAATCCTGCACATACACAGCACTTAATAAACCAAGTTATTCTGTTTACTCCCTCTCAGAGAATGCTCAGTTACTCTAGGGAGTTGAATTAGTGGGTATTACTGTTATATACATTTTACCATTGAGGGAAACCAAAATATGCCTCAAGTATTACAACTGGTACATGATAAGCCTAGTCCCCACTGTTGATCAAGAACTTTCTTCCACTTGCTACTTTATGATTCTTAGGGCTCCCTTATTCTGTATTCAGAATCTACATGTAAATTTTGTAAACTTAAAGCCAGGAATTTCTCTATATGAAAGAGACAGGTTTCAAGCTGTGCTTACCAAACTTCTAAGTAGCTGAACAAAATACCTTATTTGTGAAGTCGCAGACACCATACAGTCTAATATTTAAACTCAGATTTTAAAATATTTGGATGTGGGCTGGAGGGATAGCTCAGATGGCAGAGGACCCCGGGTTCAGTTCCCACATGGCACCTAACAAACAACCATAACTCCAGTTCCAGGGGATCCAATGCCCTCTTCTGACCTTGTGGGCATTGCAGGACATGGGTGCACTTAAATACATGCAGGCAACACACACATACACATAAAATTAAATTAAATTAAAATAATAAAATATTAAAAATTTCAATGGCTCTTAAATCTAGAAAACAGGCCGTCAGAATGGTCAAGGTATCTGAAAAGAAAGGCTAAAATCACTGTCAATTGTTTTTGACATAACTGCCATATTGGGGGGGGGTGCCTAATCATCCCCTGTACTCCTAACAGAAGTTGTTTTGTCCACCTAATGGACAAATAGTACATGGCTTTCTATAAGAAAAAAAAATATCTAGACTTAGGTTTGTTTACCTTGTTCACTGGCTTATTAGCTATACAACCTTGTTTCCTGGACCCAGGAAGTCCATTTCCATAACCAAGCTTACCATAGCAGAAATGAATAAGTTTCTGGACTGAAATCAGGACATTGTTTTTGTTTCAATTCAAACTTGGTTCACCTTCAGATACAATCTGACTATGGAGACGAGAAACTTATTTGTTGTTTTGGAACTGTGGCCTCATTTCTTGTTGGCTGGTTGACCTATATGTGAGAGCATCAGCATTTGAAACACTATATTTATGCAGAAAGGCCCCTTCATCTTTGTCCACTGGCCTTGAGTTCTCCTGATCATCGGGATTCCTACTAATCACTAATGAGCTTATAGCCCTCTATATAATACTAAAGGTATTAGACCTTAACTCTTGGGGAAAATCCTACTCAGCTAATTATGTTTTTTCTGCTTTTCTTGGTTCTCCTATCTCAGTTGGAGTTGCATGTGAATTATCTCTTCAAATTCTAAATTGTTTTCTGGAGTTTGGGAGAGCAATTATAAATCCTTCCCCAAAAGCAATTAAACCACTTCAAAAATCTTATCTCCTACCTTTTCCCCTCCTTTCTAGTTCTTTGCTATCTATCTTTCTACCCTCTCCCACATTCTGGTCTCAAATAGGCCCAGAGTTTAAATTAAGCAAGTTAGGAATTTCATGATTCTATGTTTTGTGTGGTAGGTAATATGTTATTACAGCAGTACAGTGATTCTACAATATATACTTTATGGTCTATATTTATAATAAACTTTTAAAAGTTATGAATGCCTTAGCTCATGGGTTAGACCTTACTTGTAATCTAAAGATGGCTGGGTGTTTTTGTACTTCTGTTCTTTCATATTGTCGGACACCAATTTTGTAGAACATCATAAAGCAGTCCCATTTTAGCCATGAGATCTTGATTTTTTTCACTTAACTGAATATTATAATGCTTTATAGTTTTTAAAATACCAGAATCATGAACTTTCATAAAATCAAAAAATGACCAACCAATTTTATTTATTTATTTATTTATTTTTTATTTTTTTATTTTTTTATTTTTTTGAGAGTGGATGCTCAGTATGTAGTCCTGGCTGGCCTGGAACTCCCAACATACACCAGTCTAGCCTTGAACTCACAGAGGTCTGACTGCCTCTGCCTCCTAAGTGTGACAATTAAAGGCATGGACCACCAAGCCTCATTCAATCAAATTAACTTTCTGAAGTAATCTGTCTCCATGGTGTATACCAATGTGTATGTGTATAACACATACACACATACACACACACACACACACACACACACACACACCACTCTTAAATGAGTAATTTATTGACAATGGAAGACAATTTATAATTCCAATTGAGCATTTATTTATCTTCAAACTGTCCTTTGGTAAATACTCTCAATCCACTCCTGATGCCATTCTTTAAAGTATAATGGTAAACTAACTGTAGAACTAATTTTAAAGCCACTCAAGAACACCATCTTCATTACCGTTCAACTTCTTTGAACCTCTTACTCTGGCTTGGTCATATACTTTCTCCTTTAGGCACTGAAAGACTCTAAAGGAAAATGACTTTCAGTATGTGTGTAGGTTCTGGTATGGTTGCTAAAATAGAGACATTAGTTTACAGTCATAGCTTGCGTATTGAATTTCAGCACTATCACACAATATTAGAGTTAGGAATAAAATTATTCCTAACTTCTTCCATTATTGAACTTAAAAGTTTACACTGTGCAACTTTCAGATTTCACTCAAAATGTTCTAATATTCAAGACTAGAGGACTGGGGTTCGATTCCCAGCACCCACATGGCAGCTAACAAACGTTCGTAACTCCAGCTCCAGGAGATCCAATGCCTTCTTGTGACCTCCACAGGCACTGCACAACATGGGTGTACTTAACACATGCAGTACACTCATACATATAAAAATAAAATAAATAGGCCGGGCGTGCTGGTGCACGCCTTTAATCCCAGCACTCAGGAGGCAGAGGCAGGCGGATCTCTGTGAGTTCGAGGCCAGCCTGGTCTCCATAGCAAATCCAGGCCAGCTAGGGCTACAGGGAGACCCTGTCTCAAAAAGACCAAAAATAAATAAATAAA
>NW_008331662.1:1298089-1331019 GCF_000622305.1 Nannospalax galili
ATCTCAAGGATCTGGAAAGATGGCTCAGCAGTTAAGAACACTGGTTCTTGAAGGTTAACTGGCCTCTGGCCTCCTGGGATACCTGCATACACACACACACACACACACACACACACACACACACACACAATAAATAAAACTTTTTTTTTTAAAAGCAGAATGAGTTCAAGTATTGTCCAAGAAAAATTATAAACTACAAATCATTGGGATAAATATATTAAGCATGTTTTCCCTTTCTTTTTTTTTTTATTTTTGGTTTTTTTTTGAGACAGGGTCTCCCTGTAGCACCAGCTGGCCTGGAACTCACTGTGTAGACCAGGCTGGCCTTGAACTCACAGAGATCCACCTGCCTCTGCCTCCTGAGTGCTAGGATTAAAGGCGTGTGCCACCATGCCCAGCTTGTTTTCCTATTTTTATTAAACTAATTTAATCAGATGTATGCGTAGGACTACTTGGGATGTATTCTGTTTGCTTGACTTAATTGTGTGCAATTCTTATTTTGAGTTAGTGCTAAAAGACAAAGATAAGTGGCTTCAGTTTTGATAAAAAATATGGTGCTTTGCAAGCCCCATGCAAACTTAGGCAGACAAAAACCCAGCACAGAACTGTGGAAATGAGCAGCAGACCCCAATCCTAGTCAAAGAATTATTGGCAGTTCATTACTGCCGGGTGAGGAAGAGCTGATCTTCTTAAAGGGCAGGGTTGGGGGGAACCTCTAGATAGGCTGACTAAATCCCAGTGGATGAATTTGCACTGAGGGATATCAGGGGACACTATACATGATAGGCCTTAACACAAATGACAGAATGTATGAACTCCAGTGGTAGGCTCTGGGGGGGGGGGGGGCCAAAGGGGAAGAGGGAATAAAGATGATTTTCTGTATGAAATACACAAAAATTCAAAAAAAAATTTTTTTAATGTGGTGCTTCCACTCATATATAACTAGTCAGTCGGCACACCATATAAGGGACAAAACCTTTTCAGGAAAACTGCATTCTAAAATAACTGAGGAATATTATAAGCACCTTAAGTCATTTAAGTCTTTTAAACTTTGTTTAAAAAGTTTTTGGAGAAAAAAAAAAAAACTCATGGTACTATGAATTCAGGAGACAAGCTGGAGAAAGTTTTCTGATTCCTAACACATTTTATACCCTTGGTCAGCAGAATTTCCATTTGTGTAAATAAAAGAACCTAGTTTTAAAAGTTCTCCTAATTATATTCCTTGAGTTTCTAATAACCAGGAAAATATACATATTTTAGCTACATAGTGACCATGCTATTGGCAAAGTGGAGTAGAGTACCTATGATAAATAACCAATAAATAAGGAAAGGATAGATGAAGAGAAAAACATATCATGGGCCAATAGATAGTTCTCTATAAAACACCCACAATTAACACCCCCCAGGATTTGGTCCATGGAAACACAACTTCAGGTAACTAAATAAAGTCAATCCTAAAACATTTATATTTGTGCTTGGCTTTCCCAATTATTCCACTTTTAGAAAATGTTTGGTCTCATAGACCTCTCTAATTTACCATGGACTATTCAGTAACTCACATAACATCTGTTCCTCAGTTTATAGAATAGAACAGGAATAAGAGAAAACCCTGCTCCTTCCTATGGGCCTGTTGTGAGTGCACTGATAAATACTACAAAACGATAAATGCCCCTAGTTCATTCAGTATTCTGAAAGATGTCAAACAAACAAAATATATTTAGTGTGTGAATGAAAATGCCTCTGATGGGCTCAGATGTCTTCTTGTAAGATGATACCCTGTCGAGAACTGGTTTCCTATATGAACGTCCTCCTGGAACACTGCCATTGCACTTCCTGATAGCGGAGTATGGTGAGTGCTGTCACCTGCACACCCCTGACCTAGACACATGATGCATCAGCGCGACCGGACTAAAGCACCCGGAGAGGCCACGAGACCGGCGCCGAGCTCGGGATAGACTGGGGGACTGGCCCCTGGGGTCGAAGGGAACTGCTCCCGCTTGTGCTTTGATTACGAGACTAATGATGCAAGCTGTCCTGGACCAGGATGTGGACCGCCATATAGACAAGGGTTCGAGCTAAGATTTTTTCCCAATCCGAATCCCATCGAGAGACAGGCCTTTGGGTCTGTCTTCTCCATGGTAACCACACACTTTTCCTGGAGGTGAGGGTTGGGAGGGCGGGACCAGCCGTGGGTAGCCCAGGGTCACGACCGGCTGCGGGGCTGAGTAGGACCCAGACACCCCGGCGCGGCCATGGAGAAGCGCGGGTGACTCGGAGGTGGCCGCGGCACGGTTCCCACAGCTCGGGGTCCAAGGCCCTCAGGCCCGGCCTGGGCGGCTCTCGCACAGGCCCCGAGGCGGCCGAGGCCCTGCGCCCGCCACAAGCCGCTTCCTGGCCGCCGCGCGAGAACCAGTCACCCCGCTTCACAGCGAGGCGCCGAGGGGACCGCGACGCCGCGCGCCTCGCTAACCCGACCGCACCCGGGGGCCGAGGGGTGGCCAGCACCCGCCCCTAGCAGGGCCTTCTGCCCGGGGGACACGCTCACCTCAGACACCCGGGCGCCGCCGCCTGCAGCGGGAGACCGCGGCCGGGGAACGCCGCGCCGGGCCGGCCTCACGGGCGCCTCGGTGGGAAGGACTCGCGGGTTCACACCAGGGAGCCGAACTCCAGCCCGCAGAGGCCCGCCGCCCGGAGTCACCTCCGCAGAAGGGAGGCCTCTACTGTCCGGCCGCGGAGCTGCAGCCTCCTGGAGACGCGGCTCCGCAGAGCTGGCCCCGCCCACAACCGGGCCCGCCACGCCCACGCCCAGGGCCACCACGCCCCCTCCGCGGAGGCCCAGCCCACTGCCCTCCTTTCCCTTGTCCCCCACCCAGCCGGCCTCTCCGCCCCGCAGGGTGCAATCGGCCCTCTCTAGGAGACGAACGCGAAGCGACGTGGAAGTCCTTCCACCAAAATGAGCTGTGATATCCTTTTGATGGCTATAATTTATTCCAAACCGTCCCTGGACTGAAACGATCAATTAGCAGCCCGAAACGCACTGTGAAGTAAATTGTCACACTCTCTATTACAGGATGGTTATCATATATTTATAAGGTGTGTTTTCTGCAATCAGAACCAACAAGGTGTTGAGCGATCAGTCATAAATGCACTTCTTCAAAAAAGAGAGGGAGAGAAGCTTCAGCATTGTGTGGCAGAAGGAAAAAATCCTTATGACAGTTACGGTCTCCCTCCCTCAGTTGATGCTTCCTCTAGGCAAATGAAAAGTGCAGCTTGGGCAAGAGCTCTGCACCAACTTCTCTAAGGCATGACCCCAGGAGCAGTCGCTTGAACTAGGGAGAGAATGGCAATCCCCAGGGGTGAGTTTTCCTTATTATGGAAATTCAGATTAGGCATATGGATTGATGTCCCATCCCCTAGAACACCTTACTGTTTCTGTCTAAACTTCTCACAGAATGTTTGCATTCCACACAAGGTGTCTGTTCTCCCCACAAGGCCTGAAGGTGTTGTCTACTGTCTACTCTTTAGGGACTGGAGTCCTGTAGAGGTGCTGTCAAGCCTACTAGAACTACTTCATCATTTATAAATGCTATGCCATACTACCTTAAGAAAGCCATAAGAAATGCTAAGTAGGATGTTTAGATTGTAGGAAACCATAGAGACACTGTTATTTTCCTTATCTTCATTCTTCATTCAGATTTGTCAGGAATCTGCATCCACAAATTCTGAATTTCCCATAACAAACTTGCAGCAATCCTCTATGAACCAATTATAATATTTTTGGAAGGGGTCTGATTTGCATTGTTAATCTTTTAAAATATTTTATTTATTTTATGTGTATAAGACGACTTTTGCCTACATATATGTAAGTGAACCATGTGCATACAATGTCCACAGAGGCCAGAAGAGGGCATTGAATCCCCTGAAAATGGAGCTACAGATGGTTGTTAGCTGCCACGTGGTTGCTGGGAACTGAACCTGGGTCCTCTGGAAAAACAGTCAGTGCTCTTAACCACTGA
This sequence comes from Nannospalax galili, assembly GCF_000622305.1. Classification (NCBI taxonomy): domain Eukaryota; kingdom Metazoa; phylum Chordata; class Mammalia; order Rodentia; family Spalacidae; genus Nannospalax; species Nannospalax galili. The sequence continues at coordinate 1,302,106 of NW_008331662.1, forward strand.
GCCATCTCTCCAGCCCCCGATCTATCTTTTTTCTGAACAACGTAACTCTAGAGCCCCTTCTATTTCTTACAAATCTATGATTTCTTACATATTCTAAGATTTCATTTTTTTGGAGTCTACTGAATGCCGATAATGAGGAAGTTAAATACCTAGAAGTATGTCACTGTGGTATTTTCGCGGATTAAGTCAGTATGAGAAGGTAAGAGACAGAATGCATATTCTTCGGTTAACTGTGGCCACTACTTCTGCATGGCAGGGCTTCTCTGCACTGGCAACCCTTGAAGAATGGGTAGAAAGGAAACCTGGGCATTTAGATAGCAGGGCCAGTTGTAACCAATGAGGCTACCCTCAGCATAAGAGGCTCCATGTCCCTCTCGGAAAATAACAGGACTGGGGAGTCTCGTTTCATCTGAAGACTGAAAACTGGTATAGCAAAAAGCCAGACCAAGTACCTTTACATTGTCCCTTTCATCTTTACTGATTTCATTTGCATTTGACTCATAACTAATATTTATTGAGCACTTATTTCATACTATAAATTACATACATTATTTGATTTAATCCTATCAACAATCTCAATAAGATAACATTCTTTGTTTTGCCAATGAGAAAAATGAGACTTAGATTAAGTAATTTATCAAATCAAGATAAGACTGTATTCATTAGTTTTTTGTTGCTGTAACAAAACACTTAAGACAACTGGGGAGGAAGAATTTCTTTTTGCTCACAAGTTCCATCTGAGGTTTCAGCACATGGTTAGCTGACTCCATTGCTATGGGTCTCGGGCAAGGCTGGAACATCATAACAGAGGAAAGCTGCACAACTCATGGCCATGGGGGCAGGGCAGGGACAAGATAATGCTTCTGCCTACCAGGCCCTCCTTCTTCAGAGCCTCTACCACCCTCAGGATCCATTCACCTTTAATCACAACTGCAGGACCCAGTCTTCAACACAATAGCTTTTGGGACATTTTGTAGCCAAACCATGACAAGTCTTGAACGCCCATGCTCTTCACTCTAGTAGTAATATCTCAGAAACTTGAAGTGATAGTGATTACTGGTTGGTTGTTTGTGATCCTCTTGATTACAGGTATGTACTGCCCAGCAAAAATTTAAGATTGTGACAATATTTTTCCACAAAAACTATTTTAGTGGAACTAATGATAAATTGAAAAAGGTAGATTCTGGGTGAAGTTTAAAAGAGACGAGCTGGGCACTGTAGCTCACACTTATAATCCCAGCATTTTGGGAGGCTGAGGCAGGAGGATCGTCATGAGTTAGTAGCCAGAGTAGATTATATAGCAAGTTCCAGGTCAACCTGAGATACATACTGAGACCTTGTCTCAAAACATGAATGAATGAATAAATGAATGAATGAATGAATGAATGAAACAGCTGTTTGCAAGAGAAAGTCACAGTGGAAATACTCCTGACTTGGGGAGATCGCCTCTATTCTCTTTCTGTACCTTAGGATTTCTTTTTTCAGAGTTATCATCTACCATCCAGCTAAGCCAATGTAGCTAAGATCAGTGATGGCCACTAAGCTGGGGCGGGGGGAGCTGGGGAGAGGGTAAAGTCTGTAGAACAGAGACAAAGCAGAGCATTTTGGGGAGGAGCCTTAAGTGGAAGGCACAGTAGGACAGAGGCCCTGACCCAGACACCCAACTCTGAGAGTGAAACATGGCTTCCTAATGAACTTTAAATTACCAACATCGCTAAACTCTCCCTTAATAGACTTGTAAAGATCGGCTTGCTACCTTTTCCCCCTTCATGTAGAATTTGTAATCAAGAGCCCAATTTTGTCATTTGGAAATACTAATTATCTAATCACGGCATGCCGCATAACGTACTTGTCTGCCCAATTAGCTAGAACAATTATTAAAATTCAGAGGCCTAATTATGTCTCAATTTAATGCTGGCAAACTTGCATACAGAGCAGTAATTAAAATCCTCTCTTTCCCTCTGCCTTTAGGGCAGGGGATGATTAGGTCCTGTCAGGGGGTGTACTGAACCAAACCAGTGAAGCGTATTGTGCAACATGACCCTGCATTGTTAAGTGTGTCAACATATTAACCTGAATTCCCTTCAGCCCCCACATAATCACATTTGGTGCAGGAATAAAGGAGCTAAAACATGAAGCATTTTATTAAAAAAACATAAATTCTTTTTAATTAATGCTATGAGAGTTCTGATGAATTCCATGCTACCGAGTGCTGGAAGACATAAGACTGGTTCATCTAATTACTAGCAAATTTGCTCCTGTTAAAATGCTTTAAAAAAAAAAAAACTTACTTAAAGAAAATGATTTTTGGTAAAATATATTGGAGGAAAAAAAAATAGCTAGTTGGCTTCCAGTAATACAGTTGCTTACTAGCTTTGATGAAGGAACACAAGTGAATGTTGACTTCCAAACGATTCGAACCAGACTGGAGGCATTAGGAGCTGTAATTTAATACTTGAAAAGATGTTAATAAAAGTAGAACATTAAAAAATCATAATATTGAAACAAATTCAAAATATTTATCTTTTGAGCTCTTTAAGTTTGATGTTTGAAACCAAACCAACATAAAGAGACCCACACATGCTACAAGTCCATGATGTTTTGGAAGCCTCTGAGCTTGCAGACCCCTAGACAGTCTATTCTCTCTGCTACCAGTTAACTCCCCTTCTCTATAAATGAGGGAGAACCACAAAGGCCACTGGGACTTCTGAGCTGTCTTCTAAATTCTAGCTCTCATTCATGGAGGTCTTTAAAGATCATTCAAGTATTCAGTGAATGAAGGACAGCCTTGGGTATACTTACCAAACAGCCACTCTACAGAAAGACCTCTTTCAGTTGCTTTCAGCCTTCTCACTGTAAGATACACACACACACACACACACAGAGAGAGAGAGAGAGAGAGAGAGAGAGCTAGCCAAAGTTCTCTCACCTGCCTTATTTTGAATCTCTTGACAATCTTGTGACATAGTATGCAAGGCAGACACTTCTCCATTTTATTATGTGGGGCTGTTAGGATACCCGCCTCAGGCTTACCACTTTATATCCTACTTCCTAATCATAGGCAAGGCAAGAATACACCTCATTTTCCCATGCCATCCACTGCTTCAGACAGAGGGATATAAATAAGACACCCACAAAGGCTGCTTAATTTGGTTAAATATCTCACACTGGGGGCGCTGGAGAGATGGCTCAGTGTTTAAGAGCACTGGCTGCTCTTGCAGAGGATCCAGGTTCGGTTCCCAGAACCCACATGGCCACTAACAACCATCCATAACTCCAGTTCCAGGGAATCCGACGCCCTCTTCTGACCTTAAAGGGCACTGCATGACACAGAGGCACCTACCTACATGCCGACAATACACTCATACACATAAAATAAAAATAAATTAAAAAATTAAAAATTAAATATCTCACACTGGAACCAAAGTATGGACGATGCTACATTATACATGAAGCAACAAGACAGAGACTATGCAGCCATGCTAGAGAATTGTCTGTCCACAGCCAGTCCTCCTCTGCAATATGCCTAGTCAGATGTGGTCAGGTTTGGTGTCTTTGGGCAATTTCCTTCCTTTATCACCTCTTAAAAATTTGTGTATGTGGGGCCGGAGAGATGGTTCAGAGGTTAAGAGCATCTGCTGCTCTTCTAGAGGATCTGGGTTTGATTCCCAGCACCCACATGGTGGCTAACAGCCATCCATAACTCCAGTTCCAGGGGATTCAACACCTTTTTCTGACCACCTCAGGCAATGTATGACACGGATGCACTTACACACATGCAGGCAATACACTCATACACATAAGATTTTTTTTTAATTGTGTATGTGTGTGTGGTATATGTGTGCATGTGTACATGTTCCAGTACATGCATGTGTATATGCACACACATGCATGAGCACATGTAGGTGTCAGATGTCAAGTGTCTTCCTGTATCTCCACCTTATTTTGAGAGAAGGTTTCTCACTGAATCTGGAAGTCACTGATTTATCAAGAATATCAGGCCAGTGAACTCCCAGGATCCTCCTGTCTCTGTGTCCCCAGTATCAGGATTACAAGTATATACCATCACACTTGGCTTTTCATGTGGATCTGAACTCAGGACCTCATACTGGCATGGTAAGTACTTTACCCACTAAGCCATCTCCCCAGCACCCTTCTCTTGGTTTTTATATCCTGACAATATGTGTAACTTTATCTGGTTTAGCAGTAGTAAAAGTAGGTTCCCTCCTGCTGACCTTTCTCTGGGTATCATGTGGTCTGTTTACGGACAGTTGTGGCTGGTACACACCTTCTAACAAAGGCAGTGACTATAGATAGTCTCTGTAGGAGCAGTCTAGAGCCAGGACAGGCTCTGAGGTGCTTGTGCTATAAAGCCAGAGGGTGCTGGCTGGGCCCCAGACCTCCCAGGGAGCGTGCCCTGTGTCTTGCTGAGTCTCTTCGGATGGCAGACTGAAGTGCAAATCTGTGTTCTGACTTGTTCCCGTGCCTGTCAGCATGTTTTCCTCTTGTCAGCAGCAATTGACTGGTCAGGCTCACCCCTGTACAGCAATTGTAACAGCTCATTGACAGACTAGTGACCCAGCTGGACCTGATAATGGAAAACTATTGATTTTTGTGGGCTCCACGAATCTAAAATGAACGACCGATGTAATGTCATCAATTGTCTCGGACTCTGATAACCCAGGGGGAAAAGTTTCAGGGATTGCTTGTATTTCCTGACAATGGTGTTTCAAAATCTCACGGAGTATCTGCAAGAGCAGCCCATTTCCTAGGTGTTTCTTTAAATGATTCTGATTAGTCCATCAGAGCTTCCACCTCAAGACTTTGTGTGTGTGTGTGTGTGTGTGTGTGTGTGTGTGTGTGTGTGTTAGCAGTTAAGTAGTAGAACTGAAACTTTATACATCACTTAGAAAAGATACTTGTGGAAAGACACTTAGGAAAGAGAGTATTTAAAATACTTCTGTTTGTTTTTGCAACATTGCAGATCAATGCCAGGGCCTTCACTAGGTAAGCATTCTGCCAATGAACCATACCCCAAGTCATATTCATTATAAAGCAGATAGACAGGAAAAACTTTTAAACCCAAACTATATTGCCTTTCCAATCATCAAGATGTATAAAGTATTACAAAGGAACTACTTGCCTGTGATTTGTTTGGGGTAGAAGGGAAGTCTTAAAAAGACAAAAAAAAAAAAAAAAAAAAATAGCAGTAGAGGCCCATTAGATGCTTTATACAGAGGATGCGAAACCATTGTTTAGCTTTTATTTTTAAATGCTTTCTTCCTTAATTGATTATTTAAAAGCCCTCACACATTGCTCAGTGTATTTTTATTTCTTATTGAGCCAAATTATCAATGAGTTGAAGTTAATTTTTCCCAGTAGAAAAGTAAAGAAAACTCCATCTTCTATGTTGAGTTCTGGTGGACAGAATGTCCCTTAATGGCCTCTGTCAAAAGGAACTTCCTTTGAAAAAAAGAAAAGAGAGAAAGCATTGATCTTCACTGTCAACCCAATACATTTAGTTCACAATCCACTTGTCGTGATGACATAATCATTTTATGGTGATCAAATTCAGACCTTGTAAGAAAACAGTTCTGGGGGCTAGTCAGAGCAGAGGATCAGAGAGCACAGCAATAGACAGGCCTGCCTCCCTGTCTATTTGCTCAAAGAGAGAAAGGGCTCAGCCAGAAGAGGCAGACCCAGGGTGATGAGCCTGCTCACTAGTGTGGCAGGGTCTTATTCACAGGAAGCTGCAGTCTTCACACTCTCCTCTAATGGTCTCTTTATGGCCTGTGATTAGCTTCATCCCGTCCAACACTACATCTGGTTTTCCAGCACTCCAAAATCAACTTGGCTAACTGTCTGGCTGCCTATTAGTAAAGACATACAAGGTTGAGACCTGAAAAGAAATTAAGGTAGAAACGAAAAACAGAGTCACGGTATTTGTACTTTTATAAAGTGTTTGGTGTAAAGAACTCACAATTATTTGATACTGTGCTGTGCCTTATGACAATAGGGTAAGTGTTGGGACTGGGTCTTACAGGTTCTAGGATTCTTCAGGGTGGTATTAAGTGCAGATAATAGAATCCAAAACAGAATATTCTTTTTTTTTTTAACTGTAGTTGAATTTGTTCTTTGACAATTTCATACACGTATAAAGTGCATTCAGGAACATTCTTTTGATGGGCCACTTTTTAAGACATAAGGAACATTTTTTTCCAAAAGCCCTCATGACTTTATCCCAGCTTTATCCAGAGTTGTGTTCCAGGTCTGTCTGTAAAAAGGTTGCTGGCAAAAGGAATAGATTTTAATTCCAACTTGGCCATTAAGCTAATCTCTATCCATCCTATGGCAATAGAGAAAGACAGGTTTCCCTGAAGCCTGAAAATAAATTACCTGGGAAAAAATTCAGTATCTATGAACAAGGAAGAAAGAGGACCACATGAACTCAAAATAACTGTGTTAGTGGCACTGGCTCTTAGAAGCTAGCCATCACAAAAGAAATTCAGGACACCATATAATGAGAAAACTCATAGTCACATGGAGAAACAGTCAGCTGCCTGAGACTTAATTGGACCTTCCACCTCTGTTCAAGATGGATACAACCACATGAATAACCCAAGACAAAGGACCAGAACTACTCAGTCAAGTCCTGCCCAAATTTTTGATCCAAAGAATCTTGAGAGATAAGATGGTGGTTATTTTAAGGTTCTAAGATTTGGAGTAGTACCTTTAAATATAACGGTACCAATAGCTTTAAACTAAAAGATGGGGGGCCTGGAGAAATGGCTCAGCGGTTAAGAACACTTGCTGTTCTTCCAGAGGACCCAGGTTCAATTACCAGCACTCACATGGTGGCTAACAACATCTGTAACTCCAGTTCCAGGGGGATCTGACACCCTCTTTTGGCCTCTGTGGGCTTTGCATGGATGTGGTGCACTTACATACATGCAGACAAAACACTCATACACATAAAATTTTTTTAAAAATTTAAATGCCTTAATTAAAAAATGGAAAAGATATACTACCAAACAGCAAGCATGTGACAGAGTAATATCAGAGTAAATGAGACCTTCAGACAAACACCCTGTTAGAGCAAAAGAACAATGCTTCCATAATAATAGATGTCTCAAATTCATCAGACTTTACATTGGGTGTGTGTCAAAATCAGAGTTTCAAAATACATTCCAGGATGGGGGTGGGTAGTTCAGTGGTAGAGCACCTGCCTACCATTTGAGAAGCCCTGGGTTCGATTCCCAGAACCCCCCCCACACACACACACAAAGTCTTATCAACTAAACCAACTTTTTAAAAAACTGGCAAAATAAAACAAAAAAACAAAAAACAAAACCCCACAAATCCCGAATCCAAGACCTTTTATCTGCCTCCTTAGCACCACATAGGCAGGGCATCTGTCTCAAAATAATTTACACAAGAACAGGTATAAATAAAGAGAAATAGAATAATTAGAATTTTAATTAGATATTTACTCTCCCCCAACAAGTAACCCCCCAAGTCATTAAGAACACAGAGGAGATGAACAACCTATCCTGACATAATTGACAGTCACATAGCACTACACTCAGCACTAGAATCTGCATTATTTTCAAGGGCACATAAAATATTCACCATGATAGACCATATGTCTCAGTAAATCTGAATAGACTGAAATCATAAAGTGTCTTGAATAAAATTAGAAATTTAAGACTTTTTTTCAAAGGTCCAAATAATTGGACATTAAATAAAACTGATCTCTCATATTATGGTTTCTGCATCTTAGATTCAGTCAACTGGTGTTCAAAAGTGTTTGAAAGAGCACTGAATCTGTTTTGAACATGTACAACTTTTGTCCTCGTTATTTTACCAAACAATGCAACATAACAACTTTTGACTAAGCATTCATATAGTATTTGGTATTATAAGTACAGTAAGCTAGAGATTATTTAAAATATATATGAGAGCTGGGAGGTAGCTCAGCTGCTAGAGTGGTCACCTAGCATACAGGAAGCTCGGGGTTCCATCCTTAGCACCCCGTACACTGGCATAGTGGTATGGTACACCTATAATCCCTGCACATGGAAACTAAAGTATAAGGATCAGAAGTTCAAAGTCATCTTTGGCTACATAGGGAGTTTGAGACAAGTCTGGGTTACATGAGACCCACTTTCATCAAAGCAAACCAAATAAAAACAAACCACATGGGATAACGTGCATATGTTACATGCAAATACTGGCATTCTATATAAGGATTGAGCATCTGTGCATTTTGGTATTCTTAGAGGTACTGGAACCATTCCTCAACCAGTACTGTGGTGAAAGAGCAACAGTATTTCTACCAACTTATAGATCAAAGAAGAAATCACAGGATAAAATTAAAAACATTTAATCAAATGATAACATGAAAAAAGGACTGAAATCAATCATCTAAGTTTTTTATTAAGAAGCTGAGAAAAGAGTGAGTTAAATCTAGAATAACTTGTTTTACTTAAGATAATGAAGAAGCCAATCATGCTGGCACATGCCTTTAATCACAGCGTTCAAGAGGCAGAGGCAGGCAGGTCTTTGTGAGATCAAGGCCAGCCTGATCTATGGTAGAGATTTCCTGGTCAGCTGGGGCTACAGGGAGATCCTGTCTCAAAAAAGACAAAAGGAAAGAAAGAAAGAAAGAAAGAAAGAAAGAAAGAAAGAAAGAAAGAAAGAAAGAAAGAAAGAAAGAAAGAAAGAAAGAAAGAAAGAAAGAAAGAAAGAAAGAAAGAAAGAAAGAAAGAAAGAAAGAAAGAAAGAAAGAAAGAAAGAAAGAAAGAAAGAAAGAAAGAAAGAAAGAAAGAAAGAAAGAAAGAAAGAAAGAAAGAAAGAAAGAAAGAAAGAAAGAAAGAAACAATAACAAGTCAATTATAGAAAAAAAATAAAGTAACTGACAAAAAGTAATAAAACCAAAATTTGGCTCTTTGAAAAGACTAATAAAACTGGTAAACTACCTAAACAATCAAAAAGAGAAAAATTAATTTTAGATATCAGGAATGAAGGACAGATATCCATCCAACAGTGGTTGTTTACATAATCCTCTACTATCAGACTGGGTATTTGTTTCTAAAGTGGGTTTACTGTAGACGCTATAGTTGGATCATGGTTTGTTTGTTTTTCATTCTGTTAAAAGACTCCCTTTATGGGTTGGAGGAATGACTCAGTGGTTAAGAACACTGGCTGCTCTAGCAGAGGAACTGAATTCAGTTCCCAGCACCCACATGGTGACTAACAGCCATAAATAACTCCAGTTCCAAGAGAAAATTGAACACTCTCTTTGGGTCTCTGGGGGCACTGCATACACGTGCACTTGCATGTAGGCAAAACCTTCAAAATAAAATAGAAATAAAAATAATTCAAAAGTCTCCCTTTAGATTTCTTATAGGGAAAGTCTGAAAACAATAAGCAATATAATATCTGTTTTGTTTATCCAAGAGTCTATTGCCTTCTCCACTTATTTGTTTTTTAGTTTAATGTGTATGTGTGAGCGCCTGCATGTATGTTTGTGTACCATGTGCATGCCTGGTGCCTTTGGAGGCCAGAAGGCATCGGATCACCTGGAACTGGACCTGGTTTGCCAGGTTTGGTACTTTGAATATATCACCCCACTACCCTGACCTCTGCTGTTTCTGAGGTGAAGTCAGATGTTAATCTTATTGAAGATCCCTTGTATGTGATGTATCATATTTATCTTGTTGCTTTTAACCTGGGTTGTCTGCAAGAGCAGCCAGTGCTCTTAACCACTGAGCCATCTCTCCAGCCCCCTCTTCTTTTTGTCCTTTGACACTTTGACTATAATATGTGTAGTTATGCATCTCTTCCAGTTTATAGTGCTTAGAATTTGTTGAATTTTTTGGATGTGTAGGTTAATTTTTTAAATAAATCTTAGGAACCTATCTAGAATTACATTTTCTTATTTCTGTCCTCTCTCTTTCCTCTCTCCTTTTTGAGCTCCCATTATGCTTTAAAAAATATTATTTTATATGTATAAATGTATTGCCTGCATGCATGTACTCATGTCCTGCAATGCCCACAGAAGTCAGAAGAGGGCGTTGGATCCCCTGGAACTGGAGTTATGGACAGTTGTAAGCTGCCCTGTGGGTGCTGAGAACCGAACCCAGGTCCTCTGCAAGAGAAGCCAATGCTCTTAACTGCTGAGCAATCTTTCTAGCCCTCCATTGTGCTTTTAATAGTATACTCAATGGTATCCCTTATGGTATCTCTGAGGCACTTTTCTTTTTTTTTCTTTTTCTTTCTCCTCTCCCTCAATTGATCATTTCACTGATTCTTTTTCCTGTTAGCTGAAACCTATTGTTGAAACTTCTAGTGAGGTTTTCATTTTAATTACTGTATTTTTCAAGTATAATTTTTTTAACTTTTATTTCTCTTGACTGATATGCTGTTTCTGAGATATCATTCTTAATCTTTTAATATTTTAGATGTGTTTATCTGTGAATGCACATATTAAAAGTAGCTAAGAAAATTTTGTCTAGAAAATTCAATGTCTGGGCTTTTTGTGGACATTTTTTATTAATTTTTCCTAAGCATGGGTCATTCCTTTCTTGTTTCTTTGCATGCCTGGTAATTTCTTGTTGTTGTTGAAGACTGGACAACTTGAATAATATAATGTGGCAAGTCAGGAAATCCAAATCTCCCTTTCTGAGAATTTATTTTCGTTGATTATGGTGGTGGGTATTTAGTGACTTTCTAAACTAAGCCCATGAAGCTGCATTCTCCAGTGTAAGAGATCACCAGAGTCAACACTGAGATTTCCTTAAATATCTGGAACTGGGGCCTATGTCTTTGCTGAGGGGATTAGGGTTTGTGTTTTTGTTGGGACACAGCTTCACTCCTTTCCAGTTCTACTGCAGCCTTCACTTTTTCCTGTGCCTCTAGGTCAGCCGGAGGTGATAGCTTAGGGCCTTTGGGCCACTTCTAGAGCATGGACAGGGAGCCCTTCTAGAACCCAAGAAACATCAAAACTTTTCAAAGTCTTTATGGACCACTCATTCTTCTACTGTTTCTCCCAAGCTTTTCTCATCAGTCTGTTGCTGCCTCTGCTAGCTAGCATCCCTGGGGGCAGTGACTGAAACATCTGCCTGTAAGTGTTTCAGAAAGGTTACTGTGTTCAGCTTGAGTACATTAGTTAATACAGAGAAGCATGTCCAGTCTTCTAGGAAGTCACCAGACAGGTCAAGTAATGACACTTCTTTGAGAAGGAAGTCCATTCTTCAGGTGCCTGGAATGGGGGCTATGATTTTCAAGGCTATTGCTAAGCAGTAGGGATGGGGCCAGGGTATGTTAAAATCCCAAGCTCACTTTTATTGCCTAGAATCAGCTGTTTTCTTGAACAGGCCACCCTCAAGTTGCTGTAAGCCTTTGGTTTATTTCTAGAATTCTGACAATTCCAGGTGGTTTTCCTGGTTTACACTGTTCTTATGGATGGATAAAATGGAGTTCCTCACTCTGCCACATTCTCAAGATTGTTCTTAGTGAATCACTTTTAATGAATCGATGCAGCAGAAACAATGCTGAGTGTCTTCCAAGGATAGGTCAGAAAAGGTGATGCAATTTACACTCTGGTGTCTCTTGAGACACTGATCCCTGGAATGAGTGATAAATGGTGACAGCCACCATTTTGGAAGAATGCCTAGTACATGCAGAGGCTATGTGATAGTGTCCCAGGCGAAGCCTGGGCCCAAGCTGACAGCCACTATTAACTAGCTCACATGAATGTATGAGTCTTCACCAGATTCTAGTTCCTTGCACTGAGCAGCCCTAGCTCAAGGGAGCAGGATGAGTGTTACCCTACAGAGCCTTGCTCAAACTGCAGTTTCATGGTTAAATCAGTGTTACTCTAAACAAACCATAAGCATATGTGGGTTGCATGTGGCTGGTATATGAACACATGTATTTGCAGGTGTGCATATTGAGGCCTAAGGAGCACATCTTGCATACCCCTCTATTATTCTTTGCCTTATTCCCTTGAGACAGGCCTCTAATTGTACTTGGAGCTAGGCTGGTGGCCAGCAATACCCCAGCAATCTTCTTGTCTCTGTGTCCCCTCGCTCCAGGTCTAGGGTTACCAGGCCTGCATGTGGCCACACCTGGCTTTTCATGTGGGTGCTGGGGATTTGAACTCAGCTCACTCAGGTCTTATGCTAGCACAGCAAGAAATCTTACCTGCTAAGCCATCTCCCCTGTTCATTACACCACTAGGCTCTAAAGGAGAATAAAAGACAGTGAAAAATAAGTCGTTGAAGATTAGAGAGAAAGTTCTTATACAGTGGTGAGAGATCAGCTTCACTATTACTTTAGTAACATGAAAACTAGAAAATTTACACAACTGATGTTCTGGCTAAGAAACATGTTATTTAATCTTTGACTGCCAACAGCAAAATAGAAAAGAAAGGAAAAATGCTAAAGAACAATTATTAAATAAAAGTTAACAGGAGGTCACTGGTTTAGAAACTAAAATTCTTCCTCATTTTCAGTTTTCCCAGACAGCAACAGTTCCTAAAATACATGATTTCTGAGCAGAGTTAAAATCTATAAAGTTGTAAGGAAAATGTGAACTGATTACTGATATAAGACTTTTTGCAGCCAGGCATGGTGGTGCTCGCCTTTAACCCCAACACTCGGGAATCAGACAGAGGCAGGTGGATCTCAAGTTCAAGGCCAGACTGGTCTACATAGTGAGTTCCAGGCCAGCTGGAGCTACAGGGAGACCCCTGTCTCAAAAAAGAGAGGAAAAAAAAAAAAAAAGACTTTTGGTACATCGTAGCTGAGCATGATGGCTCACACCTTTAACCCCAGCACTGAGGAGGCAGTCAGGTGAATCTCTTTGAGATCAAGACCAGTGGGTCTACATAGCAAATTCCAGGCCAGCTTGTTCTGTAGGAAGTAATGCTTTATCTAGTTCTGACTCTTGGCATGCTTGGCTCTTGAGATCTAGCTGTGTTAAGGGGAATCTTGGGTTGTTTAGAGAGATGACATTCAAGTGTTCAGACAACAATTTTAACTAGCATCCTAGCAAACAACTGCCATCAACTGCCAAACAGAGTGAATCAGCCTACAGACAGTTCCAGCCCCAACACCCACAAGGCCTCGGCTAGTGCCAAGTGAAGCAGGGGCAGTTTGTTCCTGCTAGGGTCATCCCAGTTGGCAGAAGTATGTGTAGAAAACATACTGTCATTCATAAGCCGCTACGTCTTAGGCTGGTTTTTCACTTAACACTAGATAATTGGAACAAGATGGTGGTTTTAATTTGCATTTCCCTGGTGATTCATGATACTGAGTTATCTTTTCATATGCCAATAGGCCCTTTGTATCTTCTCTTATAAAGTAGCTGTTCAATTTTTGCACATTTTAATTAAACACTTTATTTTTCAGTTACGAGTTCTGTATCCCAGCACTGGAAAGGCAGAAGCAGGGAGATCTCTGTGAGTCTGAGGTCAGCTTGGTCTACATAGCAAGTTCCAGGCCAGCTGAGGTTGCCCTGTCTAAAAAAGACCAAAAAGATATTTGTAAGTATCTCAAAGTCTATGGTCTGATTTCCTTACTTTCTTTGTTTTGTTTTGTTTTTTGTTGTTTTTTTTTCTTTCTTTTTTTGAGACACCATGTTACTGTATTAGCTAGCCTGGCCTGGTCTGGAACTCACTATGTAGACCAGGCTGGCCTGGAACTCACAGAGATCCACTGGCCTCTGCCTTCTGAGTACTGGAATTCAGTACTTTTTTTTTCTTTGCAACAGTGCATCACTACCTATGTTGTCTTCAAATTCTCACTCCTCCTGCCCCTACCTCCACAGTGCTAGGATTACAGGAGTAGGTCACCATACCTGGCTTTGCAATATTTATTTAGCATGTCTACAAAATAAAAGATTTTCACATAGAGTTCCCATACATACTTCATTTTGGTTGATTCTCCTGCCCTCTAGACTCCCTCCCCCGTCCTTGTCCTCCCTTCCTCCTGTACTCTTTCCACCCCAGTATTCTCCCTTTCCATTCTGCTCTCCTGTCTTTCCCACTTCCTCTCTTAAAGTCTCTGTTTCTGGTCACATGGGCCCTTTTCTAATTTCCTATATTTACCATATTTTCTCCACCTGAATACACATGTTTAACAGACACTAGGATCCACATATAAGAGATATTTATCTGAGCCTGGGTTATCTCTCTAAAAATAGTGTTTTCCAGTTCTGTCTGTTTTCCTGAAAACTTAATCATTTCATTTTTCTTTATAGCTAAATAAAACGGTACACATGTACCACACTTTCATTATCCAGTCATCTACTGATGGACATCAGGTGGATCGCATTTCCTTCTTAGTGTGAAAAAGGCAGGGTTGTTTTGATCACTGACTTAACACAAAATCACTTGGGAAGAGAATTTCAGAGGACTGTCTACATCAGGTTGGCTTGTGGGCATGTCTGGGGGTGGGGGTTGCCTTGATTATGTTGAGGTGAGAAGACCTACCCACCGTGGGTAGCACCACTTCCTACACAAGGGATCCTGGACTGTATGAGTAGAGAAAGCACACTGAGCACAAGCATGCATGCATTCCTCTCTTGGCTATGGGTATGATGTGACCAGTTCTCTCAAGCTACTGCTGCTGTGGCCTCCCTACTGTGAAGGACTGTAACTTGGAATAGTGAGCTAGAACCAACCCTTTCTGCCCTAAGTTGCTTTTGTCCGGGTATTTTGTCATAGCAACAGGAAACAAAATTAAGACAAGCAGAGATAAACAGGGATGTGCAAATGTCTCTAGTAAGATGTGGAATTCTTTGGGTATACTCCCAGGAGTGGCGTAGCCAGGTTACATGGTAGTTTTTTTTTTTTTTTTCAGACGCCTCCACACTGATTTCCACAGTGGCTGCAGTAGGTCACACTGCCACCAACAGTGGGTAAGGCTTCCTCTTTTGCCATATCCTCGCCAGCATGTGTCATCATTTGTTTCCTTTGTGGTGGCCACTCTCACTGGGAATGAGATGGAATCTGAGAGTGGCTTTAATTTGCATTTAACTGATGACTAAAGATGCTGAAGACTTTTTGTTTTGTTTTTTAAGAAATGTCATTTAAATTTTTTTTTAAATTTTTTGCGACAGTTCTCCCTATGTAGCTCTGGCTGGCTTGGAACTCTATATAGATCAAGCTGGCTTCAAACGCAAGAAGTCCACCTGCCTCTGTCTCTCGAGTGCTGGGGCTAAAATTGTATGCCACCACACCAGGCTTAAATTTTATTTTATATGTTTGAATGTTTTGCCTGCATGTATATAAGTGTACTACATGTGTGTAATGCCCATGGAGGACAGAAGAGGGAGTTGGATCCCCTGGAAATAGGAGTTTCTGATGGTTGTTAGCTGTCATGTGGCTACTGGGAACAACCCAGATCCTCTGCAAGAGCAGCCACTGCTCTTACCTGCTGTATGCATGTATGTATGAGTCTTTTGCCTGCATGTATGTAGGTTTACCCATGTTGTGCAGTGCCCATGGAGGCCCAAAGAAGGTACAGATCACCTGGAACTGGAGTTTTGGATACTCATTAACTACCATGCGGGTACTGGGAACTGAACTCGGGTCCTCTGCAAGAGCAGTCAGTGCTCTTAACCACTAAGCCATTTCTCCAGCCTCTGGCTAAAAGATCCTAAAAGACCACGGAAAATAATAAAAATGAGTACTTTTTGGTTTACAAACAAAAGAAGAAAGCAAGTTTGGAGTTTCAAAAGAATGTTGAATAAAATTATACTTCAAGCTGGGTGTGGTGGCTCACGCCTTTAATCCCAGCACTCGGGAGGCAGAGGCAGGCGGATCTCTGTGAGTTCAAGGCCAGCCTGGTCTACATAGTGAGTTCCAGGTCAGCTGGGGCTACAGGGAGACCCTGTCTCAAAAAGACCAAAAAAAAAAAAATATTATACCATTTCTGGGCTGGGGAGATGGCCAGAAGGTAAGAGCACTTGCTTTGCAAGCATGAGAACCTGGGTCAGATCTCTAGAACTCATGTAATAAACTGGATATGTTTGTGCTCAGACAGGGGAGGCAGAGACAAGGATCATGGCCAGCCTAGCTTGGTGGGTAGTGAGGAGATCTTGTGTTAAAGGAACAATGTGGAGAGTGGTAGAGCAGGACATCCAGCATCTTCCTCTGGCAAGTATGGGAAAGTACTAGGGAGAGAAACCAATCCCTCTGCATAGTCTTGATAAAGAAGTAAGTCTAAAGTAATTGACAGTTTACAATGGCTTTTCACACATGGCTTTCTTCACGTCACTCCTGTGACATGAATGTCATTTTTTCTGAGCTTACTGAAGAAATTGAGACCTGTTCCTAGAGGCACAGTGTCTTCTCCAGAGTCATAATTAGACAGAGATAAGTTTCAAATGCAGGTTTTGTTCAAGTTTATTCCATGGTAAATGAAGATCTGTGCTCTGGCAGATCTACACTAAAGGATCTAGCCATACTACTCCTAGGTTTATTCGCAAAATGATCTAAGGCCACCACAGAGATTCTTCATGATCATGTTTATTGACGCACTGTTCACAAGAACCTAGTCAACATACGAGCAGGTAAAGAAAATATAGTATATACATGTAATGCAATTTTATTCAGCCATAAAGAAATTTGTAGTCATTTGTAGGAAAACGAATGGACCTAAAGATCATCCTGTTAAGTGAAATAAGACACTCTTTTCTACTATATATGGACCTAGATCATACATACATACACACACACACATACACAGAGGCAGAAAAAAAATATCCTAGCATGCACCTTGCAGAGGGTATAAATGCCTGCAGTCCACAATAGTGCCACCTGATGGTTCAACACCCCAACCATGCCTTTGACTCTAGGGCTTCCATTTCTAAAACGGCACTATGAGAACAGAACTGTGGCTCCAGATCTGGCTGCACCATGTTTGGAAGCCATAAATCTACATCTACTTGCCCTGTCAGTGGCCCACCAGACCACACACTCCAGAGTCTGGGGGAAACTGCTTGTTGTGGGAAATCTCCAGAGGGTCAATACCTCTGGGTGACCCGACTTCTTGACAAAGTTCTTCCTAATAACATCCACAGTGGATGGGCATGAAAGGAACATGGAGGTTCTTAATTCATCCTGTGACACCAAAGACTGTCAAGAAACCAGCAGACCAACTAAACCTAATATCAAAATGTGTTAGGAACAAAGTGGTAACTTTATTTGGGCTTAAATTCTCTGCCAGCCGTAAAGTTAGAATTTCATTTTTAACTCCTGCCCAGTTTAAGTCAAATTATGACCTGATTATGCCTCACTAACAGAAATCACCTAGCACCTACTTACTACACTAAAAAAAAATCAACAGTGGTAGAGTTCATCTGGGTGATGAGACTGTTATGTTACTCAGCACTGTTCAGCGGGAAAAACCTATTTTTAGGAGTCAGAGAATGCAGATGAAACTCCAGTATGACTTAGTTAACACCAGACTTGGACTTTAGCTCTCTTGAGTCTTTCTCCTGATCCTAAAAAATGCCACCTGAGGAGTGTTGTAAAAACCAGAGAGCAAATGTGTTACTGGGAACATTATCATCAACTTGGTGTGTGGAGGTCGGTACAGATGCTGAATTACAGCCTTGCTTTCTCCTCTAAGTTTTGGGAAAGGTTTTTGCAACCATTGAATGGTTTTACCTTTTAACTACAGAAAGCAAGAGTTCAAAAGCAAATAGGAAAGTGAAAATTCCAGTTCTTACGCAAGGCGATTTGCAGGTAGGAACCCAAGACATCTGGTCACACTGGCATTAGGGTAGTTATGAGCTAGATATACCTTCCCTGGTGTTCCAAAGCTATGCATAGGAATATGAACAAAGATACAAGGTGGACTGTAAACTGACACAGTTCTACATTCAAAAATAAGTAAATGTTCTAGAACTGCTGCTAGATCTGTTTCCAGGCAAGCTTTTACCCAGTGGAAGGCAGCAATGACCAAGGCATCCATTAAAAAGTCCAAATGAAACATGCAAGTTTTTTGCTTTTGAGAAGGGGTCTCCCCAGTGTTACCCAAGCTGGTCTCATACTGTGGGCTCACATGACCCTCCTGTCTCACCCTCCTAAGTAGTTTACACTTACTGTGCTGAGAATGAGTTCTTCTATTGACTTGTGAAGTGTAATGATTTCATTTTCCTCAAATATAGAAGGGCTTGGGTGATATCATTACAAAGAGCAGTGTGAAGAATCACCCACTCTTAACGCTTTTAGGATTAAAAGGCATAGTTCTCAGAGGAGCCATGGGTTTGGCTTACTTTTGCAGTTTTGTCACAAGGCATGAAGTTCTACTTGGTGAGGACAGCAGCAGCCTGATGTATAGACAGTGGTGCTCCTGAAGTCTGACACTGTGTACATGAGACAAGAGGACCATGGGGAACTGGGGCAACAGGCGGCAAACACGCGCAACTTCCCAACTCTGCCCGGAGTGGCGGCATTTTTGTAGCCTGTAATCCCACACAGTGGGAGAATTTACATGACAGAAACTAACAAATGCTACAAACCAGGAACCTGTAACTATCTTATATCCTGCACTGAAAAAAAAAGTTAAATATTTACTAGTATACCATGCATAGAACTAAAATTTCCTGAATGTTATTTTTACTGGTTTTGAATTAGTAATTCTTTTAAAAATATTATATGTGCATGAGTGTCTTCCCTGCATGTATGTAAGTGCGCCCATATCCTGCAGTGCCCAGATGTCATAAAAGGACATTGGGTCTCCTGGAATTGTAGTTTCCAAAAGTTGTTAGCGACCATGTGGATGATGGGAATCAAACCCGTGTCCTCTGCAAAAGCAGCCAGTGCTCTTAACTGCTGAGCCATCTTTCCATCCCCAAAGTAGTGATTCCTAAGGTACAAGAGGGCAACAGACCAAAAGATACTCAAAAATTCTAATCTAGGGCCTGGAAATAAAAATTTTAAAAATCGTTTGAATTCTAACGTAACATACCAAAAACATCTCCCTGGATCTACAGCAGTAGACACAGTTCCCTCAGGCATCCTAGTTCCTAGGATCCTACATGCCCAGGATCCAGGTCCTCAATAGCACATCCTTGGTGCTGGGTCTAATGCCTGGGGTTCTCTCTAAGTGCTAAAGACAGCTTGATTCCTGAGTCAATGGGTGCTCTACGAAAAGCATACAGTTTGAAAAAAGTATTCCACTGAAGCCAAGTGTTTATTTAAACGTACTCTGCAGGAAGCGCCTGTTCTAAAAACTGCTTACAGATAGATGCCAATGAGACCGACTTAATTCAAAATTGTCAACTGAGAAAGCCAAAAAAGGAGACTGATGCTCTCCAAAAGCAGTTTGAGAATTTAATTAGTTACATATCGGTATGCTAATATTATATGCATCCTTCCCTTCACTTTTTTAGTGTGTGTACTGACTACCTATGTCGGGAATTTTCAAATTCCTATGTCACAAGTGCTTACTATTGGGCATTCCATGTCAAAGCAAGTTTTAAGGGACGGAAATGTTTTTTAGAAGAGTTTCATTGAGTAAGACTGACTCAGTAACCCACTTTAGTCACTAATATTTTTCTATTCTTTGCCCAAATGCCCCATATTGAGTGCATCCATTTATTGTTTGAAACTCAGGGAAGATGGAGAACAGCTGGCCAGCATGTTCCACAAATGTCCTTCACATTTTTTTATTTAGTTGGAGCTGACATTCATAGCAGAAGTGGACTGACCAAGCTTTATTCTTTAAAAACATCAAAACTGCTGTTACCTGGTCTACTGGTCTTTCAAATGTGTTATTTCCCCAATGCATAATTCCCTAACCCCACCAATGTCAGCAATTTTCCAGGTCAGAAAGTGACATCACAGTAAGACGCTCTCTGGCCACCTCCATTCACCTCATCCCCCTTTGTCATCATTTGGCTCCACAGTCATTTGGGACAATTCTGTTGACACAGTACATGAGGCCAACTATCAATGCCTGTAGGCTCATATCAGCCCAACTTCCAAAGGCTTTCCCCAGAATAACTGTCGTTTCTTACCTCATTACTAAGGTGCTCCATCCCCACTTTGTTTCCTAATCAGCACTTAATATGAAGCAAATGGCATTAACCTTTATTAACATTTTTTGTTCTCTCCTATTGGGTTTTTTGCTTTTCTGCTTCGCTTACAGAATGCTGTGTATAGTCCCCTTTGCATCTATTAGCTGCAGCTCAGCTCCTGAATAAGGTTTCATTTCATTCCAATAAAGGGTCATAGTTTTATACAAACTCATGAAGGGAAAGCGTTGTAACCACCACCCCCGCCCCACCACCCCCATTTTCACATAATACCCCTTCTATGGACTCTGTTTCATCAGGTAGAGAACAAGATTATCAAAAGGCATTTTTAGGAGTAAATAGGGATCT
The DNA here is from genome assembly GCF_000622305.1 of Nannospalax galili. Taxonomy (NCBI): domain Eukaryota; kingdom Metazoa; phylum Chordata; class Mammalia; order Rodentia; family Spalacidae; genus Nannospalax; species Nannospalax galili. The sequence goes on from NW_008331662.1 coordinate 1,322,510, forward strand.
GTAGCTTTGGGGGTGCTTTTTAAACAACAAGGCTAAGATGGCTTGCTCCTCCTCATGGTAAAATATTCAGCAGTTCTGATGGATGACAAAGAAGTGCTGAAGGAAGGATTCTTTCCACTTAGGAAAATCAATCTGTTGCATCTAAAATGTGAAATACTTGCAAATTATTTTTTTAAAGGCCCAGAGAAGTCTAGCTCACAGACTAAGACTCTGGGTGAAGAAGCCTTTACTGCAGAACACGCCTGAAACAGAATTGAAGGTAGTACACTAAAAGCTTAAAATTAGGTATTTTTGAGTCTTGCCACACAGCTCAGGAAATTTGCAGGGAACTAAACTCTAAATTTTGGAGGTTTTGACTCAAACTCCTAAATATGAGAGGTCAAATTCCTAGTCAGAATGTATGTTTAAAAAATTGTGGCTCTGATATAGGGCTAAACAATAAATTTTTATGGGTCTACCCAGAAGTCTTTTTTACTCCCCAAAGGATATTGTCTCAGTAATTTCCACAACAAAGTTTTCACAAAATTAGGGTAATATTCAGCCTTTGTTATGAGGGGATGATGAGCTTATGTTTAAGCAAATTTGGTGCATCCCACTGGGTTACTCGCTATTGGGTGAGATGTGTTCCTTGAATCGGGACAGATGGTGGACGCAGAAGTCTTTTGCTAGAATACATCTCCACGGAGGATAATGTCGCATGCGACCTGGTGACCAGGCTAACTCTGAATACAACTCAGTCACGGTATTTAAATCACATTAAGACTCCCTTTTATTTATGGCTCTTGTGACTTTGTCTGGCTTTATGTCTAATTGCCAGCCTCCATGTGGCGATATGTGCTACCAGCTCTGCTATCTAAAATGAACACTGCACCTCTTTCATAAATACTGTGCCCCCCAAAACTATTAGATAAACCAATTATAATTAAGCATAAATTACAATTAAGCACACTTTTAACGAAAAGATGCCTTAGTGTTACGTGCTACTTTAAATATTCTTGATGTTGCTGTAATGATCTAGTTTTAGAGAGGGAAGGACAAGGGAACATGTACTTGTATTACAATCCTCAGTGCGGAGCAAGGGAAACTAGTCTCAGTACGAATTCAGGGTTTTATGTTTGGCTGACACAGCGAACAGCACAGGCTGACGAGTTACGATGCCTGGTTTAATATTCTTTCCCCTATTTTCTAGCTTACTCCAACCACCAGACTCCAGATGTGCCTTCACCATCACTGCTATCATCACCACAAACTGACCACACTGGGGATAATGAGCTTGCTTTTACATTTATGAACAGCTCCCCTCTACATATGGTACTGGTAAGTAATCTTGTCCCCTTGCCAGTGACTGCTCACAAAGGGGCAGATCTTTATGCCTGATAATTGCCCTTGCTGTCAAAACTTCAACTTATCTCAATTTCAGGACTTACTGTTTAAGTGTCCCAACTCCATAGAAACAAAATGTTAACACTAAATGTTTAGTTGAATTTTCCGCCCCCCAAAATGGAATAAAGAATTTAACAAGTGACAAAGAAACAATATTGTAAAGGCAATTCTTTTACAATTTTTTAATTATGTATTTGTGTGTGGGTCTGTGCACATGAGTCATGGAAGGCTTTGGATCTCCTGGAGCTTGTGTGATGCACCCACTATGGGTACTGGGAACTGGACTTGGGTCCGGTACAAGAGCAGTACATGCTCTTAACGGATGAGCCACCTCACCATCCTTAGCAATCCATTTTTTTAAGTTAATTTTTTTAGTAGGCAATTATTTTAAGGGAAAAGTTCTCCAGGGTCTAAAGAAAATAACTGCAGTTGGAAGGGTTTTAAAGTTGTCATTCACAAGTCCTTTCCCCCTCCAATATACTTTGAAAAGACAAGGTTCCTGATTTTTTTTTTCAAACCTACCATCTATTACTACCACCATCAAAGAAGCACTCAGACATGCAATTTAGACAAGGAAAGTCTGTTTATTAAGTACTCAAAATGTTTCAACTCATATAATGATAAAAGAATAAACAGATCAAGGGATTTATCTTCCTAGATTACAGATCTGTGTGAACCATCTTCTCCGACTTGTTTTCCTGTTGGTGGTAGGGACAGGAGGCAGTTTTTGCTTCCACCAAAGATAAAACCAGCCTTGAGCCCTTTACCAATGAACTTACATGAAGGGTAAGAGAGAAATGTGAAGGGGGAAACAAGAGTCCCCAGCCTAAAAGCAATCCTTCTTAATATGAAAATGTCCACCCTGTAACACACAACCCACAGCCGGAACCTACAGGAAGTCTACACTGGAAATGAGGACTGGGACAGGCTATACTCATACATTTTTATGTATTTTGTTCATCTGCAATGCTCCTGGAGGCCCGAAGATGCATCGGATCCCTTGGAACTAGAGTTATGAATGGTTGTTAGCCACCACGTGGGTGCTTGGAACCCAACTTGGGTCCCTTGTAAGAACAGCCAGTGCTCTTAACTGCTGAGCCATTTCTCCAGCCCCATAAAAAAACTGAGGAGGTGTGGGTGGTGGTCTCGCTATAGCCCGGATGACCCGGAACTCATTATGCAGACGAGGCTGGCCTTAGACTAAGAGACCTACCAGCCTGTCTTCCTCTGGAGAGCTGGTGTTGGAATTAAAGGTGTGCACCACCCAAGTCCAACTTTAGAACTGAGATTTCTAATAACTTTGAGCTTGATTTGCTGCCATGCTGCCTGCATTTGAATTTCAGCTTCAGCTGTTGGGAAAGCTCATCTTTATGCCTTACTTTGCTCATTTAGAAGATGGACGTGCCGGGTGTGGTGCTACATGCCTTTAGTACCAGCACTCCCAGAACCAGGAGGATCTCTGTGAGTTCAAGGCCAGCCTGGTCTACATCTGCAGTGAGCTCCAGGCCAGCTAGAGCTACAGGGAGAATCTGTCTCAAAAAGACCAAAAACATAAAAAATGAAAAATAAATTTTAAAAAAGAAATATAAAACACGAAACCCTGGCACACTTGTACTCATACTAGGATCCTAGTCTATAATCTAACAGGTAAAGCGAAGACCATGGGATACAATTTTAATGCTATCTCAGAGGACAGAGAGGGCATCTGAGTCCCCAGAACTGGAGTTACAGGCTGGAGTTACGGTTAGCCACTGTATGGATGCTGGAATTTGATCCTAGCTCTGCTCCAAGAACAGCTAGTGCTCTTAACCGCTGAGCCATCTCTCCCAGCCCTAATATGACCAAATTATAGAAAGAAAAACCACATGATAATCTAAAAGAGGAAGATAAACATTTGCAAACACTCATGCACAAAAAAATTTCAAGAGAAAGAGGAGGACATGAAGTTGAGAAAATGTTGGGGGGGGGTCCAGAGAAAATTGCAAGTGGGGAGTATGTATAATATAGCATAGGAAATTCTCAAATAAATATATATTATACATATATACACAAAGAGTATTCATCCAAAGCATTCTTTACAATGCTAAAATCCCAGAGACAATATAAAACATCATGAGCGGAGAAATAACTAACCAAGTATGGTGTAATGGAACACTATGTAAAAGTTTGAAGTATATTTCACCATACAGAAACGATAAGATTTCCAGGTTAGGACTGCGTGTTAGAAAGCAGCCTTTGTGTGACCACAGGAAGAGCCAGAATAGGAACAAGAAGGCTCTATTTCAAAAAAAGAAAGAGGAAGATCATTTCACACAAGTACAGGTAGAATAACTGAACTTCTTGCAGACAGCAAGAAGTCAGTGGACCACAGTTCCAGCACTGCAGATCCACCTGAGAGGGGATCTCTTCAAAAGGCAAGCCAGGCAGCCTTGGGTAAAGAGACAGAATTGTATGAGCCCAAAGCCCTCACAAGCCTCAAAACCAGTTGTGGGATTTAGTAAGGAGGTAACTCCCCCAGCCAGAGTCAGCAGTGAGAAGGATTCCACTCTGTCACTGTATGGCTCAAAGGGCAGGGTCAGGTGCCATCTTGAGAGAGCCTACTGTTTGAGTTGCCCAGGAGACCTGAATTCAATCTGCCATAGCCCCAGGATGAAAGACAGCCCTGGGAGGCAGTTGTAGAGAGCAGGAGGGCCAGAGGCTGACAAGTCACAGAATGTAGATGTAGGCGGCTGAGCGCAGGGAGTGAAGCTTAGGGGTGGGTAGCCAGATCCAATCAACTGGGAAGAGCGCGCTCAGGCAGCCACGTTATCCTCCATTCACAGCTACACAGCCTGAAAATGCTGAAGCCTGGAGGTCTACTTGACCCAGGGTGAATCCCTCCAACAATGGTTAACGCTTGGGAGGTCTGTAGTATGGAGAGGTCTTCCACCTGTACAGAACTCAGTACTGTGGTTGCTTCTTACATGCCCAATAAAATCAAGAGTCCTACCCCAACATTAGCCAGACTAGAGGATAAGAGCTGGGGTGAGAGAATGGGCTCAGCCCACAGACAACTGAGCTCAATGTGGCAAGGGCAAAAAAAAAATCCAAACTATTCAGGTGAAGACAGACACTTACCCAAACCGGCATAAACCAGAGAAAAGACAAGAACCCAATGGCAACTAGCAGGCTCACTTTCCAGGGCCCTCCAACACTTCATCTGGTTTTCATGTTGTGCCTTCCTTTTATTAGACTGTGGGAAGTAGTTTCACGCCACAGTATTTACAGAAATGTTTATTTTGTATTCCCTTTCATTTACCCATCTAACTTTGTTTACACATTTTATTAGGTAACTTTATTTTTCCCAGGCACCCTTTGTTTCATCTTTTTTCTACTATACTTTGAGTCACGAGTGCAGGTGCCTGTAGAGGTTGGAGGCATTGGCTCCTCCTGGAGTTGCAGGTGGTTTCTATACATTTTGATGATGTTGCTGTTGTAACAGTTTGTTTTCTCTTCACTTGGACTGAGCCTGCCATATATGCTAGAACTGAACTTGGGTCCTCTGTAAGAGCAGTATTCATTCTTAACCACTGAGTCATCTCTCCGGCCCCTAAACAAAACACTTTTGATTGATCGGTGGGTCAATGAAGAATCAAATGAAAATGAAAGCGTAACTTGCCAGAACTTTGGGGGGGTAAGTTAAAGCAGTTCTAATAAAATTTGTAAGATTTTACATTATTTAAAAAAAAAAAAAAAAAAAAAACAGGAGGACTGGGAATTTAGCTCAGTGGTAGAGCACAGGCAGAGGTGGAGATTACTAACCTCCCAGAATTAGATCTCAAATAACTTGCTAATGCAACTTGAGCAAAGTCCTAGAAAGCAAGAACAAACCAAACCCCAAAGCAGCAGGTGGCAAGAAATAATAAATGTCCTCAGCAAGAGATAATATAGAACCCACCTGGGAGGCAGAGGTAGACAGATCTCTGCAGGTTGAAGACCAGCCTGGTCTACAAATCGAGGTCTAGGCCAGCTGGGGCTACAGGGAGACAATCGGTCAAAAAGACCTCCACCCCCCCCAAAAGAGAGAGAATATAGGCCAGACTTAGTATATTTTCAGACAAAAGTAAAGAAATTTGATGTTTTAGCTACATCTCATCATTAGAGACAAATGCATACTTCCTTTCATGCCTTGTTAATACTGTAAAAGGATTTTTCCTCTATCTAGCACCCTAGGATCCCTTGGCTGAGATGATCTACCCAGCCCAACCTCCTAATTTCACAGTAAGAATGGTCCTGAATTAAGAGTGTGGGTTAATCATAATAGGAAAAAATTATTTTCCATGTATGTGTACCAATATGATGCTTCTAGAAAACTATATCCTTGTAAACAAAGTAATGGTAAATATAAACAAAATCAACAAAAACACACCCTTAAGTGGACTATTTCCAATGATAAAAATAAGAAATGCTTCACAGTAGAGGCGTATCATTCTTTAAGTCTTTTTTATTTAGAGTTTTTCTGGTAAGGAGATATACCATAGCAAAGTAATTTCACTGGCAGTGAGGTATGTATATACTCTACCAAAATACTCCTTAGTTTAACTGTTTCTAACTTTATTTACATATGAAGAAAAGTATCAATGCATATCCTTGGTTCAACTATATTAGTGACTACATGAAATTAAGTGGAATGGTGCTTGCATACAAAACTGTTATTTGTAAAGGAATCTAATTTTGGATTAAAGGAACTAATGTGATTTTGGAAAGAACTGAAAAGAATAACCACAATTTATCATGACCAAGACACCTGCACCATATTTTCCATTCCTCACAGCACATTTATTTCAGTAATTCCATTATGTCGGTTCTTAGCATGAGCATAGTGTTACACAATTTTCGTACATATAATCACATCCAAAACAAGTTCTAAAATTGAAATTGTAAACATTCTCATCATATGTAGAAATATTTTGTGTATTAAGTTTTGCTAGCTGACCAAATTTGGAAGATAATATAAATGAGAAAGCCTATTCTAAATTGTGTAGTGAGCATTGTTTATTAATTACATTTCTACAATGTTAAATAAAGAGGCAAACCTGTCCTGTAAGCATGTCAATTTTTACGTAAAACGTTAAAAAGAAATCTTTTAACAAAAGTTATGTCTTGCAATAAAGAACATTAGATTTTTAAAATCTATTATGATACAAAAATGGAAAGGGTAAATAGCATCTTTGTTGACAAAGTAGGAGGTAGCATGGATGCACCACTTTATTGTCTGAGAAATGCAACTGGAGTAAAGAATATTTCCTTACCACAAATAATTTCCAGGACTATGTACATATTTCTTTTAGAAATACTTGTTTAAACAAATCTCCCTCCACTTTTTAGTATAAAAAAAAACCGTTCCATATGATTTTAAAAAAACACTTACACATCTAGATAGAATAGTACTCTGCCCTATTTGGGTGAACAGTCTCAAACTATGAAGTACATGATATTTAATGCCCTAAGTTGAGTAAATTTAGTTAGCAGTTCCTGGTATTATACAAAACACTAAATACATACCAACAAAATATAATATCTTATTTTTCTATGCAAGTGTGGAAATTAAACAGAGCCTTGATCCTGGTTAACACTGCAGAGAACATAATCTTCCAATAAGTCTGTCTGTAAGTATTCATGTGCAACACTTCATAAATGGCTCTTAGATGTAAGACCTTTTATTGAGCAAACCTAGTTAGCCAACAATACTTAGTAAACCATGAAACACATTTCCACCCTATATAAAATATATAGACTACTTACTGTTTAAGCATTCAGTTTGCTTTAATGTCACTGTAATTCACTTTCCCCCATTTTCCTACTTTAGTATTTATAAATGGATAATTTAATGTGGCTTACAAAAAAAAAAGACAATTTCAAATTTACATCCAATGAAATTTGCTATTTAAAAGATTCCTGGTTCTATGAAGCTGCTTCTGCCATTAGTAAAGAAAATGAAGTTTCTGTAATGGAGGCAGGCTTTTTAAGTAGTGATGTGACTTCCACCATGCCAGCTCCAGTCCGTGGAAGATTAGCGTTCACAATGTGTCGTTGTAAGTGCTTAATCCAGTCTTCCTGAACAGACAATGGTCCCCGAAAGACTAGGCCACAAAACCTAAAGAAGAAGTGGATAATTACAGCTCTCTTCATTAATTTCATTTAAAAATCAATTCACATAAAACCCACAAACATAAGAAATAAGTTTTACTATTGAAAGACTTCTCTCCTTCCTCTTTAAGGTATTTAAGAATTTTTAAAAGAACAATGTCTATGTATATTCATCTGAGTATATGGTAGGGTGTATGTATCAAGAAAGAAAATGTGTTCTCAATAAGCAGGAAGAAAATGAAACTCAATCAAACAAATCAAGTAAATAAAACAATGCAACTAAAACACCACTTTTATAAATTATACTTTTATAATACAGTCTTTTGGCTAATATACAAACCTCGACTTATTAGTTCCTGAAGTAACCTAAGTGATGAATTTATGATTTTGAGCCTGGCTCTGAAAATTCATTTGTAACTTTATTGTTGTGAATACCCTCCCACAAAATAAAAAAAGCAACTAAAACAGCTACTATGTCTCAAAGGGAATCTGAGGACACTGGCGGGCATACCTGCATCTGAGAATGTAAACCTCGTCAGCACCGTGAGGTAATGTTAGCATTTTCTTCTTGCTTCCCGATCTTGACCTTGATTTCTTTTGCTTACAATCTAAGGCTAAAAGGGAAGAGAAAGACTTAATATTCCTTATAAATTTAAAAACATGTTACAGAACAGAAGTCACACCATTTAAATCAAGTCAGAAGTTGGTATCCATTCCCTTATTCACTGAGGCATGCACTAACTCGCAGCTGACTCTCTAAAGGCAGCAACACTCCTGCACACATCATTCTGACTGCCTTATTCCAACAATGCTTTACCAGACCAAGAACTGAGAAAATCTGGTTAAATTATTGGTAGCTACTAAACTGGTCAATATTTACAATAAGGGAAATCTTTATTTTTGATTATATATAATTTAAAACATAGGTTAACTCTTCATTGCCAGGAAAATTACAACCTTTTAATGTTATTTAATTAACTTTGCATCTGATTACCTCT
>NW_008331662.1:1331184-1387295 GCF_000622305.1 Nannospalax galili
GAGCAATGGAATCAACAGTGTAATACAGAGCTTAATGGGGGAAAAGATTTTCATTTAAATTAATGGACAAATAAAGCTCAGGTTTCATTTAAAACTTGATCTATATTACATGTATAATCAAGCAAACGTTTAACTTCTATAAGAAAATAACTATAAATCCATATTAGCCATGTTCACAACTGGATCCAGTGTTTAATGCTGACTATTTTGTACAATCTTTCACTTTATATTCTCTCCAATGGCTTATTTTTAATGTGATTTTAAAAGAAAGCATTTTCAGGGTATATAAAAAAAATTAGTGCTGTTTTTGACATCTTTCCATTCTTGACTTTTCCTTTATCTGAAAGTATGATTCAATGAAAGAAAAAAGATATTTTATAGGTTGAACCAGACAGGACATAATGTTTTGTAGTCCTTGACTAGAGCTACACCATTTCTTCAGACAAAGGGATGAGAGTAATCTCAGGTGTCGTTTGCCAATCAGTAGAAAGAGGAAGTAAGAGTTTTATCACTAGAGATCCAAGGTGAGGGACCCAAATGTAACAGAAGAAGCACTCAAATGGCATTTCCCCTCTTGTACAGACAGGTGAAGTCCCCTGAAACAATTCTAAGCAAGAAAGAACAGGAACTGACTACTCAATGAACCTGTGAAATGGGTTGCTCAAAGTCCAGATTCCAAAAGAACAGATGCTACCATTACCAAACCAGTGATCCTAGTTCCTCACAGTAGTCAGGTGGCAAGGCTAAAAGAAATGCCACACAGAAAAGTAAAAACCACAAGAAGCCCAAATCTCATTCAATCATTATCTCCAGCCTCTCACCACCTGTTTAAAAGAAAAACCGAAGACCTGTAGTCATTTTCTGTTTATTCTTAGAACAACAGTCTTACAAAAAATGTACTAAGGAAGTCAAGTAGCTAATTCAATGCTAAACAACAAGCTCTAGAAAATTCTTATAAGATTCTCTTTAGTTATCTCAGTCAAGAGCCTGGCACACAGCAGGGACTCAACAAATGCATCTGCAGCCAAAACAAAGCAAAACTCAGTTATTTAATCACTGACACTCAGAGGATATATGAATGGAAATCTGTTCTGCCATGTTACATGGGTAACATTTCTGCCTAGCACTCCTGCATGGTGTGTTCAAGCACACTGCTGCAGCCACATCTTCTGCAATATCCTAGACATGTACCACCATCAGAATGGCTTAAGAGTAGAAACTAGGTTCTTCACATCTGGTATGAAAGAGCCATATACTGTGTTCTCAGCAGCTTCTTTTTCCAGTTGTTGTGGTGAGCAATTCTGAATTTAAGTGACTTTTCTTTTAAGTAATTTATACTCTGGAAATAAGAGTTTAGAGAACTAGGAAATGTCAGTTACTCTCTTCAACTATAAGGCAAAGTTACACACACAATCTCCGTAATGTAGGACAGAGCAAACATTTGGTTATGAGATTACAGTAGAATCTTACTTTGATGAGACCGCTGGTTGTCAACATTGCTACACTGTGTTCTAAAGCCTTTTAAAATGCAAATAAATTACTGTAGGTTGCAAATAGAATACATTATAACAAACCTTAAGAACTATGTTTATAGAATGCATGTTAGGGGTCTAAAGCAGAGAAGGGTGGAGAGAAAGTATGCACAAGAATGCTTCATCAGTTAAGTAGCATGCTGGTTATCTCCAGATGCTAGGACACTTAAAAAACAGAACTGGACATTCTGCCACACAGAGTATTATTTCACTCCAAGAGAAGAATAGTACTTTGGTTGACTTTGTTTTTTGCTCTGATGCTGTATACACTTGGCCAGTATGTGGCTGACAGTTTTGGTAGCTAGGGCTCCAAAATGAGGTTAGAGAAACTTATACACTTAGAAATTTATCCATAAGATTAAGATACTAAAAATCTGAAATATCTAGTAATATAATCTAAAGGTCTCAATGATTTGATATCTTAGCTCCCAAAACACTGCTGAGTAGGTAAAATGATTACATGTAATAATTAAGAAAAGTTTTCCTAATACTAGCATCCCCCCCACCCCCTGCGCACCAACACAATACTGTGCATGCATTTTTTTTTTTAAAATCTGTAAAAATCTGAGTACCTAACATACAAATATGCACTTAAGGGGGACATTTAAATGGCACCCTCTACATAAAAGGAGATTTACACAAAATGTCTACTAAGAAAGGCAGAAAATGCGTGAGTGATCAACTTTACCCAAAAAACTTCGTTAAAAACCTTTGAGGTCATCTGATTTTATTTATGGAAGATTTCACTTGCTACTGCAAACGTACACCTGAACAGAGAATGAGTCGAGCAGCAAGATCCTAAGTAAAAAGGTTTTACAATGTAACTCAGATGTTTTGGTCAAAAATTACCAAAGTGCAACACAATAGGCTATGTGAGTTCTCAGGAAATAAACACCACAGTACTATGCTATGAAATATCACATGTCCAAAGCACTAAGCCAGATCAGTGAAAATCATGTCATTAGATAATTTAATACATACAAACTCAACTCTCCTTTCTGAACAAGTACTTCATTTTATACACAGAAGAAAAAGAAGTTACTATTGGCCACTGACATTAAATCAATCTTTTGCCTTTTCCATTGCTCTATTATATACAATAGTTGCCTTAGTCACCAGTAAAATAGGTGCCTTAGTCACCACTAAAATATTTTTATTTGCGCTTATCCATCTTTGCCCAATTGTTTAAAAGCCTTATTCTATCTGTTTCTTCTTTAACAGATTATCGGATATCTCTAGGTATCTTAAATCTGTCTTCTGCTGGTATAAGAGAATACCACAGACTTGGCCTATTCCAAACAACAGAGGTGTATTTGGATCACAGTTCCAGAGGCTGGGAAGTCCAGGAGTGTGGCACTATCATCTGGTGAGTGCTTTTTTTCTCAGCCATAACATAAGCATGCATAGACAAGTAGTGAGGAAACTGGGGAAACTCATTTTCTTTGATAAATCTAGTGATAACTAGTTCACATCTATAATAACAGCTTTAATCCATTTATGAGGGCACAGATTAACAGCCTGTAATCACCTCTTAAGACCCTAGTCTTTTTAAAATAAGTTTATAAGTTTTTAAATTTTTATTTTTTATTTTATGAATGTATTGCTTGCATGTAGGTAGGCGCACCCATGTTGTGCAATGCCCACAGAAGCCCAAAGAAGGTGTTAGATCCCCTAGAACTAGAGTTATGGAAGGCTGTTAACTGCCATGTGGGTGCTTGGAATTGAATCTGGGTCCTCTGCAAGAGCAGTCAGCTCTTAACTGCTGAGCCATCTCCCAGCCCCAAGATCCTGGACTTAATATTAGTATCTTGGCAATAAAATTTCCATCTGCATTTTGACTGAAATGTTCAAACCATAACATTTCATTTTCTACCCCTCCCCTCTAAAACTATGTCTTCCTCACATACAAGATACATCTGTTTTAATCCCAAGAAGTTCCAGCACCAACTCAAGAATGTAGAATGTAAAGTCCAGAGTCTCAAGTGAATAGGTGACTAGAGTCAAGATTCATCCTCAGGCATTTACCTTCCACTAGAGGGCCTGTGAAGTCAAACAAGTTACCTATTTCCAAAATACGACACAAAAGATACACATTCCCATTCCACCAGGAAGAAATAGGCAAGAAAGAGGAAACGTGTCCCTCGTAAGGTCAAAAGCTATCAGGAAAAACATTAAACCTTAAAGCTCCAGAATGATTTTTCTCTTGTGTTACCTTGGACACTCTGGGGGGTTTGGGCCCAAAGGCCCTTAGGTAGCCCCACACTTATGGCTTTTCTGGACTCTAGGTAGGCTTCACCTCTAATGGGCAAGAATCTTATTCTTGTAGTTGTCCCAGGCTGGTACTGCATGCTGGTAGTCCTACAGTTTTGGGGTCTTAGAGGAAGCCCAACTCTCATAGCTCTACTGGACAATTCCCTACTGTGGATTCTCTAGTAGCTTGGTCCCAAACCTCCATTTCTACTTGGGGCTGCTCTTGTGGGGTCTCTCTGTTCAGCCTCGGCAATAACACTCTGTAGTTGTCATGCTTCCATAGTTCTTACAGATTTAATGCCAAGGTGTGTGTGTATGTGTGTGTTATATATATATATATATATATACACATACATACACACACACACCTATACACACACACCTTCCGGCACAGTAGTTCACTAATTCACACAGGCCATTTGAGCCAAAGTTGCCATGATGGAAGGGAAGGAGCAAGACCCAAATGTCTTTATAGTCTTCATCACATGGTAAAAATGAACAGCATCAGACTTTTTCATATCTAAGACTCTTATTTACAAAGTGTTTCTTGACATCTTTAATATTCTCTTCCGAACACACTTTTTTACTCTATGACTGACCAGGCTGTGAACTTTACAAATCTGGCTATTATGCCTCACTTTTAACTATAAAGTGCATCTTTAATTTCTGTCCTCCCCCAACTCACAGTAGTTGCAGCCACACCATAGCCTAAACGCTTTGCCCTTTAGAAATTTCCTCCACCAGATACACTAGTTTTTATGTTTTGTATCCCATAAGTCCTAAAAGACAGCCACAATTCTGCCAAATTCTTCACAATATTAGAATATTTCAGCTTCCAATACCTTGTTCCACATTTTGTCTAAGATCAACAAAATAGCCTTTACTGTTCATGTTTCTACCAACACTCCAGTCACAACCACTTAATCTACAACAGATTCAGACTTTTCCGATGGGTGTCTTCTGAGCTGAGCCCTCATGCTTCACTCAACAGCACCAGTTTTTTTCTAGCCCGTTCCTCCAATATTCTGGCTTCTTCGGGTCATCTAGTTCCAGTACTGCTTTCACATTTTCAGGTATTTGTAACAGCAACAGTCACACCTGTTGGCATCAACTTAACTCTCCAAACAAACACACTCATTGTTATGGAGGGTAGGAAGTCCAAGGGCATAGATAGCATTGGCACTGGATGAGGGCCTTTGTGCTGGACAGTAACGTAGTGTCAAAGTGAGCACACAAGAAGCAGAGAAAACTTGGCAAAGCCACCCTTTCTGCCAGAAATCCACTCTTTCAATAACTAGCCTACTCCCACCTTTGATAAAGGCCTGCATGAGGGAACAGCCCTGATAGTCTAATTATCTCTTAAAGGCTCCATCTCTTAATACTGTGATGATGCTAATTAAATTTCAACCTTAGCTTTAGAGATCTTCAAACACTGGGATACTAGGATACAGTGAAGCTTTAGATAATGGCCACAAAGAAGGCATGTTATAAACCCTTCTAGAAGGAGATGGTTTCATTTCTATGTGGTTGGCATATACAAGTTGGTAAAGTGATAGCAGCTATGAGTTAATTTGGGAAGACATAGAAATTGAATTATCACACATGGGTGATCCACCATTTAATCCACCATTCTACAGTGGTGGTGCAGTGGTGTGATGGTGTGAATGTGGCAGTGGCAGCAGTGAGGTGGGAAAAGGACGCACCTGCCCCAAGGTACACCCAAGTTGAGACCGTTACTCAATTCTAACTGCTGCTACTAATCCTCAAAGGTTTGAGGTAGAGATCTTCAAACACTGGGATACTGGGATACAGTGAAGCTTTAGATAATGGCCACAAAGAAGAACATAAAAGACAGCACAAATGGCATTTTCTCTGTTTAAGTTTCAAATTAAGTGGGGTGGGGATTTGTTTTTAAAGAAATATATTAGCTTGTATAAGAGGATTAAGAGAAGTGGGAGCCATATACTGAAAAGATAAACCATTTTTTTTAGCTTACGCTTTCTTTCTGTATAAAGAATTCTCAAAACTAGCTTCATGGATGTGTGGTCAATATAGCGGGACAGGGCCCCATACTTGGGTTTAATGCTTTGTTGTCAGTCTTGAAATTTTTAATAATTTTCAAACAAAAGTTACTGCATAATCATTCTTCACTGAATCCTGCAAATTATGCAGCTAGTCCTGTGTTCCAAGCAGCTAGTACCATAAATGAGAAAGGATGTACAAGTATGAAACCACCTCATCTACTAGCCCATGAAATGGGTGGCTAGTAAAAGGAAAATATGCCAAATCCCTGTCTCAGCACAGTGAAGTTGGAAAGGACTCCATAAACAGCCTATCATCATAGCCAAGATGAACAGTGCAAGCAGTCTGCTATCTTTTTTAAATTTTTTATCGTTTTTATTTTATGTGTATGAGTATATTGCCCTAATGTATGTGAATGCACCTAAGTTGTGCAATGCCGGCGGAGGTCAGAAGAGAGCATCAGATCCCTTGCAGCTGGAGTTGCAGACAGCTGTTAGCTGCCATGTGGGTGCTGGGAATCAAACCCAGGTCCTCTCCAAGAGCAGCCAGTGCTCTTAACCACAGATCCAGCTCTCCAGCCACAACAGTTTATTATTTCAAAAAGCAATGTTTCACTTCTACTCTGGAGCTAAGCATAAAGATAATTAAGTAGTCTCTTAAGTTTCAGTTTTTACCACCATTTTCCAAAGATATTTTCACCCTAAGACTGGGTATTTTTTTCAGTACCCTAACCAACTGAAGAGTTTTTAATAGTTTCCATTTCCAATGATTAAGAAATGGTAATTGACCCAGCGTCATAAAGCAATCAGTGGCAAATTTAAGTAGAAATATTTTAATATTTCACCTGGAAGAGCATAGTACGCAATTACTTGTAAAGTCCATGGCTTAACTAGCATTCGTCTAGAAAAGGCAGGTGTGTGTCTGACAAAGGAGACACTATTACGGGTAGCAAAAGCCTTATAAATTTGATTCAGAGGAAGAGCTCAAGCAAAGAAAAGTAGCCTTTTATTTACACTTGAAATTTAAGGGGGAGAAGCAAAACAGCACAATGTGTAGAAGCCTCTGCTGTATGGAAGTAGAGATGACTACTAACAGTACTTTGAAAAGCACTCTCTAGACATGAGGAAAAACTAGCCATTAATGTACTTACACACATACAGCAGAGGCCCTCTTGTCTCACTAACACATACCTACAAGTAGCTTTGCTGGTTAGTTAAGAGTTAACAGTTAAGAGTTAAAGAAGAGTTACTTCTTTATGCTAATAGGTAAGGAAAAAAAAGTTTCAAGGTAAGTTGCTGTTATATGCTATTTTATTAGATAAAGTAGGTACTTGTTATGAGTATCAATTACACTAAGACACATATAAAGTACAAAATAAACATTAAAATACATGATGAAAATTTTGCTTTGAGTTGCTGTTTTAGAATACTTGACTATTTCAATTAAACTCCTGTTTTCAAAAGTCTGTGTTTCTGAAACATCATCTTCAATGTAGCAGGAAGAAAGTAAGAAAGTCACATTAAAATTTTCTTTAATTTCCTTTCCAGATAGTCACATTCAATTTAGATAGGTAAACCTAAATGTCATACATTTATGATCTCAATGGATCTGAACTGGAGTTATGGATGGCTATTAGCTGCCTTGTGGGTGCTGGGAGCCAAACCTGGGGTCTCTGCTCTTAACCACTAAACCATGTCTCCAGCTCTAACATATATAATTTAAAGACACCAAATAACAAGAATTATCTTTATTCCTCATACCCTACATAAAACAAAGAAACAGTAAGTTTTACTTACTGAATAAGTGAGGAATTAAATCTGTAGCTGGCCATCTTCTTGGCATAGCCTCCTCAAGAGAAAGTCAGTATATAATTGTATTATACTCATAAAGTGAATTAAAGCACATCACCTAAAAATTTAGTTCTGGCTAGCAATAGTTTGTTACTGTAAGATCCAACTGCACTGTAATCCAGATCACAAACAGCATTTCATAAATTCATGTCAAAAGAAAAATCACAGCAAGCACAGAGAATACAACTGATGATATACCGATTTTGGACACAAAAAAACTAAAACATATAAAAAGCAAACCCCAGAAAATTAACAAGCAACAAAGCTAGTAGGAACACTGGAGTAAGACGTGAGTAAGGTGGGGACATCAATGACAAAAAAAAAAAAAAAAAAAGGGCTCCAGTCTGCAAAAACACCAATTCAGAGAGTGTAACTATCTGCTTTGCTCTATTGGACAGCTAGGTGAGGAGGATCAACAGAGAAGTGAACAAAGTACATCTCCCAGTGCTGGCAGTTTTCCTGCCATGTTCTGCCTATTTCCAAAAAGTAGCAGTGCACCTATTGTCCTTCCTTTACATTCCTATGTCACTGCTCTTGGTATGACTCTTAAAGTAGCTACACCTGGGATTTCTCCTAACCAAATCTTAATTTTCATTTAAAAAGCAGTTTCCAAAGCATTACCTAAATTCTTTTAAAAAGGATTTTGCCACACTGTAAAGTTCATTCCAACCTTTTAAAAAAATTTTTATTTATTATTTTTTATGTGTACGTGTGTATTGCCTTCATGTAGGTAAGTGCACCTGTGTCGGGCAATGTCCGAGGAGCACAGAAGAGGCTGTCAGATCGCCTGGAACTGGAGTTACAGACAGTTGTTAGCTGCCATGTGGGTTCTGGGATTCGAACCCAGGTCTTCTGCAAGAACATTCAGTGTTCTTAACTGCTGAGCCACTTCTCCAGCCCCCATTCCAACATTTTAGCCTAGCATCCTATGTCTTCTACTTGACTTACCATAATTCCCCATCTTCTACCTCCTAATAGTTTTTAATAAATGTTTCACATTTTCCCATGTTAGTCCCCTCTTCAAGTACGTTCCTTTCTTCTGCAGACCCTAGATCCCAATTTTACATTTCAAATGCCTATCCTTAAGGTTCTAATCAAATGCTACGTAATGCTGGGATGGGCTTGTGGCACCTCCCTGGTTCAGAATACTTTTAGCTTGCAAAAAGCACTGGGTTCAATCTCTAGCACCAAGTGAACAAATAACAACAACAACAACAACAAAACAGTCATCCTGGTCCTAGTCTAGCTCAAAGCACTTTCTTCTTCCTCTGAACTTTTATCAGTTGTGTTTATGCCTGTTTCTATACCTACCTGTGTTTATTACTGTATGTGAACTCCAATGTGTCTCTGTAGTACTTAGCACAAGGCCTGGAGCACATCAGGAGCTCAAAGAATGCTTGCTGAACAATGAATAATCAATCAATCATCTTTTAGTGGAGTGGGGAAAAAAACTAAACATTCCCAGAATAATAAAACAATCATGTGGTCCCTATACAGATTACTGTAAATATGTGTGCTGAGAACACTTGGTGTTCTCTTTACAAGGCAAAAATAAGAACATTTTAAAAATGATTTTCATAAAAATGGATGGGAAAAATTAAGTCTGACAAAGGCTACTCAGTCTTCAATCTCAACAATTCATAATCTTAGAATCGTGCATAACTGACACAGCACTACACACATACATACAGAGCTCTGTGCACTTAGTATTACTGCTAAGGAAAGTAACAGCCAAGAAAATATGGAATGTCATCTTTTTTTTCTTTTATGTGTATGAGTGTATTGCCTGCATGTATGTAAGTGCACCCATGTCGTACAATGCCCACGGAAGTCAGAAGAGGGCATCAAATCCCTGGAACTGGAGTTATCGACAGTTGTTAGCTGCCATGTGGAAATCGAATCCGGGTCCTGTCTCACAGAAAGTTTTCTTACTTTTCTTTTTTTTTTTAAAAAAGCAAGACAGGGCCAGCCGGGCATGGTGGCTCACAACTTTAATCCCAGCACTCGGGAGGCAGGTGGATCTTTGTAATTCAAGGCCAGCCTGGTCTACGTAGCAAGTTTCAGGCCAGCTGGGGCTACAGGAAGACCCTGTCTTTTATTTTTGTCTTTTTGAGGCAGGATCTCCCTGTAGCCCCAGCTGGCCTGAAACTCGCTATGTAGACCATGCTGGCCTTGATCTACCTGCCTCTGCCTAAGCACTGGGATTAAAGGCACACACCACCATGCCCAACCCCAAAGTATTTTGGGAATAAAAAATATTTTCTTGCTCCCTTTTGTGTGTGTGTGTGTGAGCGAGCACATGTGCATGTTCATTTGGGTGCAGGTAAATGTACATGTGTGTTATGATGTGTATAGGTGAGAGGATAACCTTGGGTGGCATTCCTACTCAGGTAGCACCCACTTCCCCCCCCCCCCCCCCCCCAAAAAAAAAAGACAGGGTTTGTCCTAGGCCTGGAACTTGCCAAATGGGCTGGCTGACTAATCAGGAAGTCCCAGGTATTTGCCTGTATCCACCTCCCAAGTGTCCAGTTTACAAGAAAAAAAGCACAGCTTTTTCTAAAAATGTGGGTTCTAGGAACAGAACTGGGATCCCTGATGCTGCAACTGAGTTTTTTCCTTAGCCCTTGCTCAAAAAACTCTGGAATGATCCCTAACACGTTCTTAGCAAGCATTCAAAGTACCACATTTCTGCCACTATCATCTTTCCAAGCAACTGTAATAGAATCCCTTGTATTTCTAGCCCCCTTTTCATCCCTTTGTGCTAATTCTGTTATTCTCTCTACCAAGTATAGTCTACTTTACAGCACTCTTCATCCTTTAAGTTCAAGATGTGCTGAAACCTTATCAGGCCTTGTGTACTCATATACTTGTACTTAGCCCAGGAGGTCATCTTGTTTATGTGTCTAGGGTTCAGAGTCTTCATGGCTTTAGTCAGAGACAATTCTGAAACTAGAACTACACTGAGTACATTAGAAGGAATATCTATCTCTTCAAAGGCCACTGAATCCCACAGACAAAGCAGCCAGGAGGTGAGAGTTTCTAAAAAGGCCTGAACGTGTTCTCATTCTGTCTCTCATTCTCTCTCTCCCTCCCTCCCTCCCTCTCTCTGAGACAGGGTTTCTTGATGAACCCAAAGCCTACAATTTTGGCTAGACTGGCTGACCAACAAGCCCCCAGGATATCCCCCCCACCCCTCCCACCAAACAAGCCCCTAGCATTGTGGTTACAGGTGACTGCTGCCATACCAAGACTTTTTATATCAGTGCCTGAAATCCTAACTTAGGCTTAGGGAAGATATTTCTTATGTACTTTACAGACCAAGGAGATTTTAAAACGCAAGAAAAAAATATTTCAGAATTTCTAAAAAAAGGGAAGTGAGTACCAGTTGTAGAAAATATTACCTTAGACTTTCTTCAGGTTTGTATTTGTTTTCTTTATGCCTAGACTGCCAAACACATACTTGATTTTCTAGCACTTCTGACATTTTGGTTGGCAACAGCATCCTCTTTTTCCTTGCTGGCTTAGGGAGACTATATCCTATTTATCTTGTCTTATTTGTCTCTCTGACAATGAGGCTTTTTTAGTGAGAAGTAATGTCAGCTGCCAGTTACTTAAGCAACTACTCCTATGTGGTGAAACTACGCCTGTGTTTTAATGATGCAAAAGGATATATATTTTTTTAAAGGACCAATGTTTTAAGTGGAGAGACCCTCCCTGATTAAATATCTGAACAATCTGCTAAATATACAGTGAAACTAGTTCACAAGCCTCCAAAGCCTAAGCTAGGCCTAATTATTTCTTGGGTCCTTGTTCTTTCTAGACTCTTATTTATCTAGCCTTCACCAGAATGTTCTCCACTTTCATTTTAGAATTAGCAGATGCTTTCGTTCTAAAATAAGAAATCCAGGGCTGGAGAGATGGCTCAGTGGTTAAGAACAGAAGACCTACGTTCAAATTCCAGCACCCACATGCCAGCTAACAACTGTCCATAACTCCAGTTCCAGGGGATCCGATGGCCTCCTCTGTCCTCTGGGGGTACTGCACAACATGGGTGCACTTATATACATGCAGGTAACACACACAAACACATAAAATAAAAATTATAAGGAAATTCAAGGAAAAAATATAATAAACATACAGAATAGCAACAAAGAACAAAAATCAAAGGTAACACAGCCTTGGTTTAAATTTCAACTTTGCTGTCTAAATAATTATACAAGTTTAGACAAATTGCTGAAGTCCTCCAAGTACTACTTTCTTATACAATGGGAAAAAAAAAATTAACAGTACCTACAACTCATATAGCTGTTTCTTAAATATTATGCATGCAAATTGCATAGCACAGTACCTGACACACAATAATGTTCAATAAAGGATTAGTTGCTGTGATGACAACGCTTTCCATCTCAACATTCTATATTTATAATATGCCTCATAATAGTTGTGAATCAATAAAGTAAAATGGACTCATTTTCTCCTCTAAATATAAATGGTCAACAGCCATCCTGGTAATTTGATAATCAAATAAAGCAAAGAAGCAGAAGAAAGATACCAGCATGAATAAAGTGAACTGTTAGCAAGAACATATTAGATGTAAGTCATGGGATGTGAATCAGAACAAAAAGGTTGAGGAAACTAGAGAAAGCAGAAACTAGTGATCTTAAAAGAGCAAGAGAAATAAAAAGACTAGAAAGAATTTTACACAAAAAGATTTATACAGACCTATTTAGAAAAGGCGGGGTATTTTAAAATTAGAGAGAAACACAACCTGCTAAAGCACGTGGTTTGTAAGACTATAAATGAAAGAGCAAGGCAGCATTCAAGGTGTAAGAAGGGCATTCATTACATGAGTACGCCAACAACATTGTCACAAACAAGCATAGGAAGAGTTATCTGCAATGTTTGGCCAGCCAACCAAAAATAACACAGAAATGCGCATGTTAACATTTACATGTATAGCTAGGCTTATTAATCCTAAATATAGTTTAGGGGTATTAAAAAAAAATCTATTCAGTTGTCAAAGGGGGCCATTTTTAACACTTGAATCTCAAGATTTATCTGTAGACTAATGAATTGTTCTGTGTATTTAAATGACTTCCCTTTTTAATAAAAGCTTTTTATTCCTAAAATATCACTACCATAATCTTTCTTAGGTTCTTTTTTAACTAAAGAGACAACTTTGCTGGGTCTACTCATAAAAATAAACAAAAATAAAAAATAGTGCAATTTAAAAAACAATGAAATTAATGTAGACACAAAAGATCCACACTTCAAATGGGTTATTTGTCCCAAGTCAAATCAGAATGACCCAGATGAAAAAGAATCACTTGACTGAAATCCTATCTTACAGTTTACAAGTCGCTGAAAATTAATGTGTATTTAGACTCGACTATGGCTTACCAAAAGAAGCTATAAATATCATCTGAATTAGCACCAGTCCGGTGAGGAAAAAAAAAGAGTACTGTATCAAACAGACTGCTGTGATTATCTGTTCAAACATACCTGTACCAGTCAAAAGTCCATCACTCTTCTTTCGTGCATAAGCGCGTAAGTGGTTGGACAGGCTAACAGCACTTGTAAACGTCGTATTGCAATGCACACATGTTCTAAGCTTCACAGGCATACCTATCATTCAAAAGAAAACTATAATCCAGTTCTCACTTCAATGAGTGAAATTTTCTTAGCTTAAACGTGTGTAGAAAAGTACCACAATAGAGACTGTTTGTAGACCGCTCATTGAGTTAGCTTAGCTTAAATTAAGGCGGGGAGTCAAGCATTAGTAGCTGTAGCTGGTGGTTAGTGTTAAGAGCCAGCCCCTGCTCTTTGGAAAGGTGAAAGGGGAGTGGCTTAAACCTCTAAGCTCCTAGGGATTTAACACCTATTATCACTTTCTTGCAGATTTCTGTGTTACGCAGATCACTTCTTAAACCTACTAAAATTCAAGCTCATGATTTGAATAGCAGAGTTCTGTTGTGAAGGTTCAAAGCTCACAACATTACCAATAAAAGAATTAAAAAGTCTAGTTGACAAAGTGGTAATTAAAGTGTTTTACCCACAAAACCGTAAAAGGCACTATACTAAATCAGGCTTTCTGATCAAGGCTGGTAGAAAAGGTGGTAAAACATACCACTGAACAGCTGTTAGGCACAACATTTTTATTCAGGGCATTTTATGTTCATTACTCTGAAAGCGCAATCAATAATGAAAGTTAATGATTTGAAGTTTTTTTCTAAAATCTTTGTGCTAAATAAATGATCTACTAGTTAACATCCTAGTCATCACTGGAAAGAAAACATGTTGAAACAATGAAGAACCTCGAGCTTCTCGGACAACCACCACTCTCCCAAAACATTTCCATTAGTTTCTTCAACAGTATAATAGCCACAGTAATGCTACACCTTCCTCAATGCAGCTTACGTGCTTTCTATGAATTTTATCCTTTTATTATTTTTTTATTTTATCCTTCTTTTAAAAAGCTGAATGCTACTAATTTTGAAAGGCTCTTCATATGAAAGGCACCCTATTAACCAGAATCCTATAAACCAGTTTTTCAGCCATTTAGAATACATGGTAATTTCCCCCACACCAAAACTGCGATACAAATGTTTGATATTCAGTGCCTGCCCAAAAGAACTCATCATTGCAGTCATTTTATTTTTTTCTAAACCACGCAACAATTCTTTTATCTAAAATACACACAACACAGTGCTCCAACCCTGAGACCATGTATGTAAACTTGCAACGTCTTAACCTCCGAAAACCAAACAAACAAAAAACCCCACAAAACAAAATCTTCTAGGAAAGAAATACAAATTAGACCTAAGAATACCAAATAAAGTGTACCACATCATTTACCAATACAAACAAAATATCCCTTTTATATTCCTACATAGCAGGAAAAATTTTGGTCCACAAACACTGAGCCAAATCATCTGTTCTGATTCACAACTATAAAATCCAGAAGCCCAAACAAGTATTTTTTATACTCACAGCAGTTCTCTAAAATCAAACCATCCCATAATACAATGAAGACTCAGACAGGGAGATGCTTCTTTGGGTCAATAACAGCATCCAACAGGCACCAATCCTTTCAGTTTAAAGAAGCTGTTCCATACTGTCTTGCCTAAGCAGTGGGAAAACCAATAGCTAAATTCTGAAAACATCATCATTTTGGAGCACAAGCAAAAAATATGCCAGAGTTTTTGCCTTTTAAATAACGCCATGCTTTTGAACAATATCCATCTCCCATGAGAAACCATTCTTTGGGGCCAGCAAAGTTTATTTTTACAGATCAGTTTATTTGTGGTGTGTGTTGTCTTTTGCTTTTGTTCTCACCTTACATTCAGACCAAGAAATGAGGCACAGAGACCCAGAGCTGATGGGCATCAATTGATCAGTTAAATAGAAATAACAGTAGAATAACCAATCTGTTCTGCAAAACAAGCAGCTTAAATAAGAAGAGTCTCAAAGTATTTTGCACAAATATCCCATTTAACAAAGCATAACTGAACTGTTATTTAAAAGATAGGAGTCATAATGTCCTCTTACCTGAGTGCATAGTCAAGTCCATTTTTTGTGGTTGATACATCAATGGACTGTCTTCATTTAATGGAAGAACACATTTCTGAACAAATCTCTTTCTTGCAGTTTGATTATGGACCTTTTGAGGAGAAATGGCAGAATTCCTTTCTTCTCCCATCCTTTTATTTTTAAGAAGTTCTATCAGTGTAAGAGACTGATTCTTTTTTCCACTGGGGATATCAGGTTTTGTTTCATCACATTCATTTAAGAAATTCAGCCCCTCTTCCTCTGACATAGACACTGACAGAGCTTCAGTCTTTAGGCCATTACGGTATGTTTCAAGAGGTAAAACATTTTGAGATAGGAAGTCATCACTTGATGAGAGTTTTTGAGCTACAAATGGTCTGGGAATAATACGGCGACTGTTCAATGCCTTTAAGATTTTTTCGTACTTTTCTTCATTTTGCATCATCTCATTTAGAACACAGATCGGAGATTTGTGGGCATCCCATTTAGTTTTCCCAAGTCTTTTCAGGTGGCCTCTAACATGATTTGATAACCCAATTTTTGTATCAAACCAACCACCACAGAGCTGACAAGTATGTTCAGAAGTAGTTTCAGATTTTTCAATAGCTAAAAAAAATGTTTAAGAGTGGTATCAGATTCTTTTTTTATGAAATACCATAAATGAATTCACTCTGAAATACGAAATTAAGTGATTCTAACAAGGACCAAACTCAAACAAAAATTTCAATTCCTTTTAATTTGAATAGATATATTAGCCCCAACTATCTCTAAATGAGAACTTACCTTTTCTAACTCGCTTAACAGGCGTCCCTGTGCCAGTTCTTTTGAAATGTTGCATTTTGTCACTTGTGGCTATTTGTTCTGGTGACACAACATGACGGGCTTCATAGCTTAATCCTGCTCTGTGAAGATGTCCTCGGACATGATTTGACAGCCCAACACCTGTTTCAAATGTTGCTGGGCAATAAGGACATGACTTCTTCTCAAGAGACAAGTCAGTCCAATGAAAAACAGAACTATGCTTTGACAATGGAGTTTCGGTAGTATCTAAATGCTGAGGATCGTGTATCTCATGTAAAAAGTTGTTAGTGCCAGCATCTTCATAATATTCAAAATAAAAGCCATCATTTTGATCATAACTAAGGGTAGTATTGTCTCCAGGATCTTGACTTTCCGTCTTGCTTTTAAACAGAGGGAATAAATTTACAGGCTCCTGATTAAGATCACTGTAGGTTTCTTCTTCTATGGCCTGTGTAGTGTAATCACCCAGCTCAACATTATCCCAGGAACTATCATCTTCTGTTTCATAACTATCTTTCTTTTCAGCAGAATTGAGTTTTTGCAAAACAACAACAGTCATCTTATGTAAAAAATCAGGATAGCTATCCAAGTCTTCTCCTCCAACAGAACTTTCCTTCTTCGATCCCTTAACTACTCTTTTCACAGCTACACGTCTGTGGTCTTTGAAGTTTTCTGGTCTTTTGGTGTCTGGGTGATGAGGGTCTGAAATAAAATTATGAGAATTACTTGTTGATGAAAACAAATGTAAAGAATTTAATGAATTAACTTCTTTTTTGAAATGCAGTGGATATGATTCACCTGATTTTTTGATCGTCCTGTAGTTTCCATACTTGTGCCTATATAAATAACTATTTGCCTTAGCACTGGGTTTTTCTTTTGCTGCTTGCTGGAAATACTTTGGTTTTTGGTCAATGCTGCTTTTTATCGTAACAGTCTTGTGAGGAGAGTTGTTTTGATTACACGTGTTCACACCTGACTGGGCAATGCTTTTCCGGGCTTTTTGTATTCTATGTGGCCGCTTATGGAATTTGGAAAAATTACTTGACTGTGAGTTTGGTCCAAATGTTCGTTTAACATCTTGTTTTAAAGCAGAGTTCTTTGGAAATGTGGCTGACTGTTGCTTACCTAATTGCTTAGTGCTATCAATTTCTATAGGTTCCTCAAGAATGTCACTTTTTCTTTTATCAAGTCCAAGAGGACTACCACGTGAATCAATGCATGCTGAGGAATGCAAATACTCCATGTGTTTTTTTAAAATATTTCTGGCTGAAGTAGTAAATGGGCACATCTTACATAGATATGTAGCTGATTTTTTGGATGACCCTATAACAGAGTCTTTCACTAAAGTCTTTTTTTGTGTTTTTCTCTGGGTTGTATCTGAATTGACTACAGGACATTTCACTGCTGCTCCATGAGCAACACCTCGATGGCATTCCAATTCATTTTCTGTCACTGCCATGAAGTTACACTCTTCACAGCAATAGTACCTTTTATCTTTCTCATGGGTTTTAGCATGTTGCACAAATGTCTTAGGACAATTGGTACCAAACACACACTGAGGGCATTGTAGTCGTGCACTTCTTCCTTCATCCTGGAGTTCTTTCAATTCACGAATTTCTTCCATCAACTTCTGCCTTCTTTCTTGGTGAATAATCATATGTTTGAGAAGAGAATTGCGATCTCGAAATGTCCGTCCACATTCTCTACAAGCATATGGCCTTGGGACATTGAGATGGCGAAAGTGACTATTCCCATCTAAATGATACATCATATGCCTGTGGAGGTGCTTTTTCTCCCTAAAATTCACATTGCACTTTGTACAGGGGTAGAATGATGGCTCTTCAGTACTGAAAGTAGCAGGTGACTCAGAATCACTCTCTTCACATTTCTTTTTTAAGGTATTTGAAACAAAAGTGCTAGTATGAACAGGTGAACTATCTTCTCCACATTTATCTGGGTTATAAATTAGATGCTGAAAAGCATCTACAGATTCTAAGTCTTCATCAGCTGATTCAGGCTTCACTTTTGACAATGTGTATTTCTGTGACTCTATTGCTTGTACCTCTTCATTTTGCTCCAGAAACTCAACTTCAAGCATTTTTGACTTATTGGCTACACGATTAGAATCATTAAAACAATCCTCTGTATAACGAGTTATTTTGCTTACATCCATTTTTCGCTTTCTCTTTTTTTCTAGACCTACTTTAGAATGAACTGGAGGTTTATCCACTGTTTCATCATTAGTCATAAGAAACTGAATGAACTCTTTTTGGGGATCCCAGTCTGCATCATTTTCTGACTTAAATTCATCTGTACCTGAGGAGATTCTTGCTAATGTATTGACACAATCATCTTTTACCAATACATCATCACTATCCTCACCCACCTCTACTTGGTTTATTAAAGTGCTCTCTGACTTTATACTACTCCCTACTGAATTCTGAACATCACAACCAACTGAAGTAGAGGTAGGTAGTTTTTTAATGGAATGGGTTGGATTCTTAGCATATGCTACATCTGATAACAAAAATAGAACTTGGTGCTGATTTGCTTTTTGTGGTGTAGACAGCTGAAGATCAGCTGCTGCTTTCAAAGTTGAGTAAGATTCTGTTGTTGGCTGATCCACTGGCTGTCCAGTGGTTAGTGAAACACTGCCTTTATTCATACTGGAAGTCTTAGTTAAGGAGGAGTGTGAAACTGGTCCATTAACAATAGCTCCTTTAGGCAAGGTACAGTTTTCATTAGAAACAGTAGGAGCACCAGCAGGTTTAAGGAGAGTAGACTGGCCTCCACTTAAGGCTTTTTCAGATTTATCCTCTGATAATTCTTCAGACAGAGCCAATGTATTGTTTTTTTGAAATGTTTGACAATCTTTTGGTTTGTGAACTCCACTCTCTTTCTCTGAGATGAAACTGCTGCCATCTAGGAGTTCTTCTTTAGCACCAGTAATAGCGGTGTTTATCTTCAAATCATCCATATTGTTGGCAAGACCATTTAACACATTTAGTCTAGAAAATGGAAAACAAAAATTTAGATTTGCATGAAAAACATACCAACAGAAATGCATGGAGAGTTGAAAGTACACGTTTATTAGCTTAATTTTCTACTCTTTATGTTGAAATTCTAGTAATTTTCCAGAAATGGAAGAGATTTTTAAAGAACTGACCACTTTAGAAATAAACATTTTTATTAAAAATAGAATTTTTACTTATTAAAAATATTTTTAAGTATTTTGAAAATATTGGGTTTTTGTGTTCTAGAAATACAGTATTTTATATGTACAAATATCTAGGGAGATTCCATATACTCACAGAATATAAATGAATATACTATGTATTAAAAGATTAAATCATCAAATGTAAGACTTCTAATAAAAAGATTTGGCTTAAATAGATTTATTAGAGACAGTTACTCCATACAACAGAATCATTTGAATTATCATATATTGCAAAGAAAAAAGTTTTGTCACTAAAAAGCTCATTCCTGGAGGAATATAACAAAGAATTACATAGTAAACAACTGTGTCTAAATCAACATCTGTAGTCAATGTCAGTGGCTTACTTCCATAAAATAATTTCTATTTCTAAAGTATTTTAAATTGTTTTAGTCTTATGATAGTGTACTGCCAAAATTCTACTAACTACAAAACCAGTTTATTCATGGGGTCTCATTCATTTATTCAAATTATTCTTACTTGTCCATTAGGAAAGCTAAAACTAATCAAGTTTTATGCTAAAATTCCATACACTGAGATCCCAAAGTCTAGGCATTCTCTTAAAGCAATTATATGATCTCACAATAGGGCACTGGGCTAAAACTATATGAGATACTATATTTATTTCATATATAATGTAGACAAAAAAATGTCAAAGTGGTTTTGATCACACATTGAATTATTAAAAGAGGACACTACAATATTGTAAAGGGAGAGTCTCTGGGACACAATCACACCATGGTAGTAATCAATGCCCCTACTATGAAGGATTCTCTTACATCCTGGCCATATTCTGCTCTGAGAATTGGCAAGATAATACTAAGCTACTTGGAAGAATATAAACTTTGTAGGGACCTAGTTACCATCATGTTTCTAAGAACCACCTGACAAAGGTACTAGGCAATATTTGTTCAATAAAGGACTAATTGTTGAATAAATAAAAAACTTGAAAAAAGAAAAATAGCTTTCTTTCTATGAAATTTGAGGACTGCATTCTAATACAAGTTCCATCATGATTCTGACTTCTTGACCCATAAACTGCAGTAATGCTTTTAAGAATACTGAGCTGGGTGTAGTGGCCCAAGCTTTTGATCCCAGCACTTGGGAGGTAGAGGCAGGCGGATTTCTGTGAGTTCAAGGCCTGCCTGGTCTACATAGTGAGTTCCAAGGCCAGCTGGGGCTATAGGGAGACCCTGTCTCAAAAAAAAAAAAAAGAATACTCAATTTACGGCTGGGTGTGGTGATGCATGCCTTTAATTTCAGCATTAGGGAGGCAGAGGCAAGCAGATCTCCGTGAGTTCCAGGCCAGGTGGGGTTACAGGGAGACCCCTGTCTCAAAAAGACACACACACAGACACACACACACACACACACACACACACACACACACAAAACAAAACAAAAAAACCCACTCAACTCCAGGTAGTAATTATTTAAATTAGTGGTATAGCTTCATAACTCTCTTCCACTTGAACATAGCAGTATAGTTTATTCACTATCCAAATAGTCACTGAGCACTTACTCTGTCTCAAGCACTGCTCTAGTACTAGCGATAATAGCAGTAAACATGACACATGTTTCTGCTCCTCAGATTAATACTATTTTAAGGCAGCAGGACTATCAAATGCTATGAAGAAACTACGATGTTTTTAAATAATTTTCACTTAGGATACAAATTCCATGCTTTTGTAAAACATTAAATGTAGTTCAAGAATGAAAGATTTCTAAAAAGCAACTTTCTCATTTCATAACACATACTACTTTCAACAAAACGTTTAATACAACAAAGATTGCAAACATACATAAATATCTTTCTTTGGCATTATTTATACCAACAATCATTACTCTATCCCTCACACATTTTTTCATTTCTGCTTTGAGACTGGCAAACTTCCATAGTAATAAAAATAGACTTCCAATAAGATCATATTCAATGATATCACCCCAAAATGGTGCTAATGCAGCACCCAGCAGGAGTCTATATCACAAACACAGAAGTTAAAAATGGGCAGCACATAAACATGTGTTAGGAAAGTGTACAAATGTCAATGAAAAGCAAAGTGAGTCTGATGCTGTCTTGCTACCCATTCCTGATATTTCTCATTGAACTCAACAGAAAGAACGCCTCAATATTAACAATCTCATAAATTTGAAATGAATGACAGTTTTTTAACTAGCCTGAAAGACACTTTCTGTTCCTATTTATTATAATCATAGAGGTAGACAAATATATGCTCAGTCAATTTGAAGCCTGTATTAGCTTTTCTCAACAGGAAGCAATGTTGCTAACGAAGTGGTAAATTCAGTGTTAATGAGTGGCTTCACTGTTACCACCTCAGAGGTAAAACCTTCCATGTTCTATGTTCCACCCATCTGTTCTGGTGTTAGAGGTTGAGAGATGGAACAGACGCTTCCCATTTAAAGCAACTTCACTGGTACCCCCGAACAGCAGGGTGACAAAGTATAAGAACATCATGTTGTCTTCAAGACTGTACCCTCATTACCAGAATGGCTTTCTAAGACCCTTTCATAAACTTACGTTCAGAAGACACCATTTTGCTCAAAAACTTTAAAAATATACATTTAAAATATATTGTATCCATAAAATACATCTAGTTTAAAAAAAAAACCACACAACATTGTTAAAATCAGGTCTTCAAACAATTACATTTTTTATGTTTACATACGGCAATATGGCTTAGCCATCAACAAATTCATAATTATCTCTACTCAAATTAGTTTTAGGTAAGTGGCAAGGCTTTCTTTCTTAGCACACTAATTTTGACAATATACATCAGTTAGAAAATATGCTGTATGGAATGAAGTCAGAAAACCAGGGTTTTAGGAACAATTAAAATTTTCTGGGTTTAATTTTTAGAATATTGTCTAGTGGTAAAATACTTTATACCTGTTCTTCGTAACAATATTCAAGACACACAGCTGTTGAAGAGAGAAATAATGAAAAACAATGGATCATTAAACTCTGCTGCACTGAATAAAGGATCTAGAATTTTCACATCTACTTCCTGAATTCATGCAGAACTATACAGCATCCAGGTAAGAAAGCATTTGACCCATAAGCTAATTTTACACTGTATGAAATGGTTTTCAACTACCTTGACATGGTCAAGTGTATACAGCAGGGCCACCAATACCACTTAATATTACTTTAACAAAGGAACATGCATGAAGATAAACATTATTAGATTTTAAAGAAGAAAGCTAACAAATTTCAAATGTACTATGTTATATCAAGGGACCTGGATTTCAATTCAGTAAGTTCAAAATAGCCATTAAAAAAACAA
Organism: Nannospalax galili; assembly: GCF_000622305.1. Taxonomy (NCBI): domain Eukaryota; kingdom Metazoa; phylum Chordata; class Mammalia; order Rodentia; family Spalacidae; genus Nannospalax; species Nannospalax galili. The sequence goes on from NW_008331662.1 coordinate 1,353,707, forward strand.
TGTTTAGATACCACTACTAAAATCCTTCTCCATAATCATATAATTATACTCTTCCTCATAACTGAATTTAAAGCTGTTCTTTAAAAAATTCATACTTTAAAAAAACTGCAAATGGGGATTCTAAATCTACATAAAACATATTTCAGTTTCCAGAAAATCATAATGAGTTCTACAGCTATAACTGCCTCTAGTTATATACTATGAGCATTAAAAAAAGCACAAAGGTCAGATCTGTCTTCAAGATGACAGACCATCACTTATATGCCTCAAGCTAGTCTTATTGTCTCAGAAATCTCAAACATCAGTATTTTTGCAAACTATCAGCACTTGCTATAACACCCTCACTACACTACATCTTGAGGTTACTACAGAAGAAATGAGGTGATAATTGCATATTAGCATAATTATTCTGTAATCCCTCTGAGCAAGCTTCCTAGGTCACTCAGTAATTCAGATTAGATACAACCTTCTTGTCATCAAATCTATGCTGTCCACTTTCTGTTCATGAATAATTCTTTTTTTGATAAAAATTAGCTAATTTCATTCTTCTATGTACATTATTAATTGTATTTATTGCAAGTAGGTTAACATTTTGTGGGTACTTATTACATAATGCCAACCTTTGTCACATAGTATAATTTCACACAAAATACAGTACAATTTGCCCTTACTGCAAGTTAGTTCATTAGTAACTATATTGCACAGCTATTAATAAATTATAATGTTGCCCACTAGAGTTATAGTTAGTATCTGTCAGGTTTTCACAAACCCTGTGTTCATTTAAGAACACATGACAGCTTCAGTTAGTAATATATGAGATTGGGTCAAGGAGAGAAAACCATTCACAACTGTCAACCTAATTGCAAAACAAATCTTAATTAACTATATTTAAGTTACTATAGTATTTAAGCCTGTAAGTATCATGTACAATGTAACAACATATATACCTAAATCTTACTCACTGCACAATCCGCTAGGAGATAGATTATATTCCATAAACCTATCACCCAGGTAGTAATCTCATACGGGTATCACACTGAAAGGAAATACTACAAAAAAAACTCACTGATACAAAAATGTGGAGGTTGACCCCATGCCATTTAATAAAATGAAGTTGGTACATCTAGTCAAATGACCCATACAGTTACTACTCTACAAACTATTCAAAGTGTATCATACGGAAAGCAGAACGCACAGCCAACTGATAGCTCCATGAGAGGAAGACTTGTCAGAAACACTATAGAACATAATAAGACTGAACAGCAGGTAGGATCATTTGGAAGGTCTTTTCTAGTATGTAGTTGAAATGTCTAATCTTTAATTATATTACTAACGTGTAACACTATTTGAAACTAGGATGAGAATTGAACAACTAGACCTTAAACATTTTACTTTCACCATTACCTGAAACCACTTGTAATATGCTGAGACACTGACCCTTGAACAATGAAAATATGGCACTAAATAGCTTATGTATTGAGGTCACACAGCTATACATATCATGAAAACTTGAGAATTCTGCTGCCAAATGGTAATGTGATACATGTAACTGCAAGGATGATGGGGTAAGTGGGGTATAGGGAGATGTACTACAAAGGCAGTTTTAACAACTTCACAAAATTATGTGGCAGAGAGACAGAATCAACAGTAGCACAAAGACAAACACATGTCCATTAATCAAAGGTTAATGCCCACCCCACCCAATGAATAATTCTGCAAATATAAAAGCAGGGAAGGCATAAATATGGCTGTAACTAATGGAGAGTACAGTGACAGGAAAAGCAAGTAGTGATGGTCTATTATACTAGTCTATGCTTTCAGAAGGTCAGAAACTGGTAATCCCTGGGCTCTGACAGAGTAAATCTGTGCTGGATAGTATTAGTTGTCAACCTGACACACCTGGGTTGAGGGAGCCTCAACTGGGGAAAAACCTCCATTGAACTGGGCTATGGCCATGTTGTAGGGTATTTTCTTGATTTCTGAGTGATGTGGCAGGGCCTAGCCCACTGTAGGCAGTGCCACCCCGAGCAGGTTGTCCTCTACTGTTTAAGAAAGCAGGAGAGGGGCAGGAGAGATTTAAGAGTACTGGATGCTCTTGCAGAGGACCTGAGTTTGAATCCCAGCACCAACATGGTGGCTAACAACGATCTGTAACTCCAGTTCCATGGGATCCAACATCACAGGTACATGGATGCACTTATACACATGCAGGCAAACACACACACAGAAAAATAAAAATCTTTAAAAAAAAATTTATAAATGCTGTGCCTCTATGTGGCAATGACCAGCAGGATATAAGAAACATGGCAAAGGATTTCTGAGTGTGGAGTTGGTATGAGCAAATGTCCAGTTCCCTAATGTTTAGTAAGGAAAAGTTAATTTGTTTCAAGCTACTAACAAACATTACTGATTTTAAGGGCCTTTTTACAAAAGCTGAAGATATGATTTGCATCATATGGATTGTCAGTATAGATGAAATTCCTTTCTTAGGAAAGATAATCAGATCATTTATTGAAAGAGTTCATCTATCAAATATATGCTAGCTCTTCTCTAGTACTCCAACAAACTGATTACTTAAAGATAGAGGTACACTTCTTAAATCTTTCATTTTATATTTCTTTACTTAACCAAATAACTGTATTTAGAAAATGCAAAGCTATTTTTACTCAAATGGGAGGTAGTACTGGTACAATTTACTGAAAACTGGATTAGATGATTTAAAAAAAATTCTGAGCCAGGTGTGGTGGTGCACGCCTTTATTCCCAGCACTTGGGAGGCAGGGGCAGGCCGATCTTTGTGAGTTCGAGGCCAGCCTGGTCTACATAGTGAGTTCCAGGACAGCTGGGCCTACAGGGAAACCCTGTCTCAAAAAGACCAAAAAAAAAAAAAAATCTGTTATTCTATGAAAATATATAATGGGTACTTAATACTTTAAACCGTACTAAGTAAATTTAAACTTACATGTTCATCTAGGAATGTGACATGATATTCCTTTTGAGAATATCATGAAAAATAAGGTTCTATTTCTACAAATTAATATTTATCAAATATAAACTCTCTGATGTAATCATTTATTACAGTGATCTTTTCCTTTGAAATCAGCAAAAAATAAAAATTCCACTATCTTCTAAAAATTATTCTGAAGCAATCACTCATTTACAATTATTTCAATTTAGGATGATAAAAATTACAAAGTACAAGCCTATCAATATGCTTCTAACACTGTCTTAAAAGAGAGGGGAAACTTCCAAAAGAATATACTTATCTTTAAAGGTAAATCATTCGTGCTAACCAGCACACACAGATCCGTGGCAGCCCACCTATAATCCGAGCACTCTGGAGGTAAAAACAGGATCCTTGGGCAAGCTGGATACTACACTAGCTCAATCAACGCGCTCTGAGTTGAAGTGAGAGGCTCTGCCTCAATATAAAGACTGGGAGGAATGGAGGAAGACAGCTGATACAAAGCCATGGACAGACAGACACAGACGCACACACACACACTCCAATCCCAAAGGTTCACATAATAACAAGGAAAAAAAGAGCAAACCAAACCCAAATGTAGAAAGAGACAAGGAATCAGAGATAAATATAAAAATAGTTCTGTCACCACTTATAAAAATAATTTCAAAATGGATTAAAAATTTACATGTAAGACCTGAAACTTTCCAACTACTAAAAAAAAAAAAAAAAAAAAAAATAGGAGAAATGCTTCAGCACACTAAAAGGAGCAGTGACATTTTTGGAAAAGACCTCAAAGGCACAAACAAGAATTGCAAAATGACAAATAAGACTATATCAAAGGGAAAATCCATTGTATAGCAGCAAAGGGACAACCAGAGCACAAACTAGGGGGAGAAAAATCGAAGCATCTAACAGCAGATTAACATCCAAAATATATAGGAAAATCAAAAAACTCAGTAACAACCACCCTACTTTAGGGACTGGAGAGATGTCTAGACTATATCAAGAACTTGGAGGGAGGAAAGGAGGACAACCCAACTAAAAGTGGCTATGGAACTTAAATGAGAGTTGTCAGAAGAGATCTAAATGGCTAAGAAATGCTTTTTTAAAGTGTTCCTATCCTTAGCCACTAGGGAAATACAAGTTAAAACTACTTTGAGATTTTATCTTACCCCAGTCAAAATGGCTAATAAAACAACAAATGCTGGTGAAGATGTAGGGAACCAGTAACCCTCAAACTGGTATAGCCACTATGGAAATCAGTGTGGCAGTTCCTCAAAAACTTAGAACAAAATCTAGCATCTGATCCAGCTATTGCACTCCTTGGCATACACCCAAAGGATTCTATACCGTACTACAGACACACATGCTCATCCACATGCATCTCTTCTCTAATCACAATAGCTAGGACATGGAAAACAGCCTAGATGTACATCAAGTGATGAATGGCGAAGAAAATATGGTAGTTATAAACAATGGAATAAACTTCTTTGTTCAGTTATAAAGAAGAATGAAATTGTGAACTCTGCACGCAAATGAATGGGAGAAATTAAATTAAACTGTATTAGGTAACCCAACCCTAGAAAGATAAATGTCACATGTTGTCACTCATATGTTGACCCTAGTGTCAAATCATTACATTTGTGTATTTAACTTGGAAATTCCTTATGTATTCCTGTAGAATCTAGGAGACCAGGAGGTCATGGTTGGGTAGTGGGGTAGTATAAAACAGGTGATAGGAAAGGTAAGGGGGAACAACAGAGAAGGAGGTATTAAGTGGAAAAAGGATGGGAGGGTAGGGCAGAAGAGTTGGGGAGGGATAACATTAAAGATGCTTTAAAAAAAATCATACGAAAACATGTATTTTATAAGCTTTTATACACTGTATATATGATTTCTTTCACATGAAATATGCAAAACAGATAAATTGATCCACAGAGGTTAAAGAAGGTAAGAGAACCAGGTGACAGTGAAAGGGAGGAATAGGAAGCAATCATTTCATAGGTATATGGTTTTAGGGGGTGATTGAACAATTTAGAAACCACATAGCTGATGACTGTCCAACAATGTAATAACACCAAACACCACAAAATATTCACTAAAAATAGTTATTATATGCTGTGTGAATTTCACCTCAATTTTTAAACAAACGGCTAACCATAAAATGCCATACATTCATTTTGTCAATATCCAATGTGGAAGATTCTTACTTCCTATATTCTCTCCAAAATCATCCAGCCAAACCCCAAGTCAAAAAACAGGTTCTTTTGTAAGATCTAATGAACAAGACAATCATGTTTCCAGTATGTTATGGTCTTTCTCATTGGAGGAATCAATAAATATTTTCACTTGTTCCTACTACTCTTTCTGGCTGGAGCACACTTAACATAAACAACAGAAGCCAGGAAAAAGGATTAATATCCTTGTTAAAGTAACCGCCAGTAACAGTAGAGGACTGGGGGTACAGCTCAGTGCATATAGTTTCAGTGCATTTCTGGCATGCATGAAACCCTGGGGTTCAATTCCCAGTATGAAGAAAACTGAGATGGGGGTGGGGGTGGGGCAGAGAGAAAAGAGGGAATGAGAAGACTGTAACCAGTCAACAAAAGGAAAATTTTTCTTCAGTTCTATACTAAAGGATGTTCTTTAAAAAGAGTAAATGGTTGCAGATGAACTGAAGATGCAAAAATGAATAAAACCAGGCATGGTGGGCCATGCCTTTATTCCCAACATTTGGGAGGCAGAGGCAGGCAGATTATCTGTGAGATGTAGGCCAGCCTGGTCTACACAGCAAGTTCCAGGCCAGCTGGGGCTACAAAGAGATCCTGTCTCTAAAAAAAAAAAAAAATCAAAAAGAGGAACAAAAAGTGATTTAAAAATACTGAGTACATGGTGGTTTGAATATGCTTCCCTAAAATTCACGTATTAGAAGCTTGATCCCAAGGCCAGGCATGGTGGCACACACCTTTAATCCCAGCACTTGGGAGGCAGATCTCTGTAAATTCAAGGCCAGCCTGGTCTACCTAGTGAGTTCCAGGCCAGCCAGAGCTACAGGGAGACCCTGTCTCAAAAAGACCAAAAAAAAATTGAAGCTTGATCCCTAATGCAAAGAGACAAGCACAAAGAGAGGCACTGAGGGAGTGATGACATCATCACTGCAGTTATCTCACAAAGAGGAGGTCAGCCCCTTGTTCTCCCAATGCCAGGCCATACTTCATCAGAAGCAAGCAATCAGAACCTTGGCCTAGCTCCCATGGCATATAACATTCTGTTCATTATGAATGATCCAGCCTGGGGCAGCACAAAAACTAAAACACTGGATAATTCTAAGATAATAACACAAAAGATTATTTCATTGGTGACTAAAACACATGTGTCTATATGACTATAATATAAATAGAGAAAAGGGGGGAATAAATGATTTTTAAGTGTTATAGATCTGCTCTGTTCTAGAAAGATTAAAATAATTAAATTATACTCTTACAGGCAAGGATGCAGTTGTAATCCCCGAGGGTATGTCTCAGAGGTGTGGTCTAAGGACCACTGGGACCCCTGAGTCACTGCAAGGGAGTCCTCAAAATTAAGCAATTTTCATACTAACACCTTACTTGCCTTTTCCACTCTCATTCTCTCAAAAGCGTATAATGGAATTTTCCAGAGGCTGTATGACTTGTGATATCCCAACAGATTAAAAAAAGAAACAGGAATAAGAATGCAGATGTCTGCGATTAAGACGTTAAAAAAAGATTATTTTAAAATGCAAAATAATGCTACTTTTCTCACTAAATTCTGATCAAGAGTATATTTTTCACATTCTGCACTATTTATGCCAACATGTTTTGAGAACCCATCTTTAAATAAACTACTAAGTATTTTTCTGCTCAAGTTCAAATACAATTATCATTCTCAACTGGAGTTAAAGCCTTTCAAAATGCTTAAAAGATTATGGACTCTCACACCGGATATACACTGGCATCTAAGTGTTAGAGGGCAGGTATGCTGCTAAACATTATATGAAAAGCAAACAGTCCTCAATACCTGGCCTAAAACATCAGTTGTGCTATCGTGGTTAAGGAAAGTTGATATAATCATATAAACGAATGATGAAAGGATCCCAAGAATAAATACTCTGAGGCTCACTGAGCAAAATAAATATAAATTGCATCCATGAATTGAAAACTTCAATACTAAATCATGAAGATACTATCTCAAAGTAATAAAATACATTCATTTTATAAAACAGCATAACCAAACATTTATAGAAGCACAAAGATCCAAAAGAACAAGGCAGGAGAATTTGCCTTCTTGGATATAAAAACTTTTGTGTGCCAAGTGTGGTGGTGCACGCCTTTAATCCCAGCACTCAGAAATCAGAAGCAGGTACATCTCTGTGAGGTCAAGGCCAGCTTGCTCTACATAGTGAGTTCCAGAAAAGCTGGGGTTACAGGTAGACCCTGTCTCAACAATAACAAAACAACAAAACTAAAGGGCAAGCAAATGTACTGGAGAGACGGCCCAGCAATAGCTTGGAGTTTAAGAGTATATACTACTCCTGCAGAGGACCCACGTTCAGTTTCCCAGCACCCACGTCAGGCAGCTCACAACTGCATGGACGGGAACTTCAGGAGATCTAACTGCTGGATAGCGTCAATTGTCAATTTGACATCTGGAAGAGGGTCCATTTGGACCCTCAATTGGATAGTTTCTTCTATCACACTGGCCTGTGGCCATACCTGTAAGGCCATTTTTTCTGACTGTTGAGTGATGAGGGAGGGTCCAGTCCACTGTGGGTTCTGCCATCCCTGGGTGGTTGGTCCTGAGTTGTGTTAAGAAAGCAGGCTGAGCACTGGCCAAGGGAGCAAGTACTCAGTGCTCCTATGTGGTCTGTGCTTCAGTTCCTATCTCCAGGTGCTCCTCTGAGCTCCTGCTCTGGATAAACAGTAAGCTGTAAAGTGAAATCTTTTCTTCCCCAAGCTACTTTGATCATGGTATTTATCACAGCAATACTAAGACATAGCACATCTCTTTTGGCCTTCCTGGAAACTTGCACTCATGTGCACAGACCCACAAAGACACATATAATTAAAAAACAATTTTTTCAAAAGGAAGAAGAGATTTCATAAAAGAGGCTATTTAAAGACATAATATAGGAAAATGCACTCTCAAGGAAGACCAAAATTAAAGAGGCTGTTAATGCCAAGCACTGACTGGTAAGAAAACTAGAACCATGGCAGGTAGCTGATAAGATCACATAAGCACTCTGGAAACAATTCTGCTACCCTCTAAATTCAAACATATACATATCAATGGCCCAGACACAACTGCTGGTAATCACCCAACAAAAATGTTACACATGTGCAACAAAAAAAAACCCTTAATGTTCGTGCCAGCATTATTCAATCCAAAAGTCCAAAACCACTAAAAGTTTATTTTTAGCCAGGCATAGTGGCACACGCATTTAATCCCAGCACTTGGGAAGCAGTGGCAGGAGGATCTCTGTTGAGTTCAAGGCCAGCCTCGTCTACATAGTGAGTTCCAGGCCAGCTGGGGCTACAGAGATACCATCTCAAAAAGACAAAAAAAATCACGAGTACACTACAGCTATATCTAACAAAATTTACAAACCTCTGAAACATAGTATAACATAATCCAGAGACAAAATAATACTATTGTGCAAAAGAAGGTCACATCCTTTGAAGCCAAACTAGCAGCTTCTCTGAAAGAAGAAAGGCCAAGTGATTGGGAAGGAAACACAAGCTACTTCTGGCTGGCTGCTGGTATTGTCTTGCGACCTGTGGTGGTCACAGGGTATTTACTGTGTGGTAATTCAATAAACTGTATACTTTCTGTGTATACTGTTATGCTGCTTATGTAACCTAGAAAAAACACATTACAAATACTTTATTACAATTTGAGATATCAATTGTGTGGTAGTAAAACTATGGGGATACAATAAATTTTGACTTCTTACACTTCAATTATACTTTGTGTAATTAATAGAAATGAATAAAAGATCTTAAAGAGAACTGCTGGGACTTTCAATGTGCTGTAGGAAAACTTACATATACTTAACTCTTCTGTTTTCCTAATATGTTTACCTTATCCCTTAAAAATGAGGTCTTTTAGCTTTATAAGAGGAAAAAATGCTCACCTTGAAAAATGCTAATACTGGAGAAAACTTGACAATGTCTGCTTTCTTAAAACTTTTAAGTATTTTTCTCTCAATTAGACAAAAATTAAGACTGAATGATGCTACCTCAACTAAAGGTGGTTTCTAGCACAAGTTTAGAATTCCCTACCTGCCAACTAAGCCTTGGCTTACACTTTATATTTTTTGACATTTTGATGAAACCCTGTAATACCAAATAAGAACTAAACACAGTATCGAGTTTTTCGTATCAAATAGTTTCTCCTCTAAATTTTATTATTTATGCGTAAGAGTGTATGGTTAACAGCAATCCAATTCAATTTTAAGCCACGTAGTGCCACCAAGTGGCAATTTTTCCAAAATAACATGAGCAATTTATAAATTATACTGCAATATTCAAACCTTGCAATTTTAGCAAAAGTTCAGAAATAACATAAGGTGTCTTTTTAAAAAAGAAGCATATGGTACCTTCTAATAGAGTTGTATAACAGAGTTGTGAAGTTAAAACTTTCTTGAAAGATCAGAAACTATGACTATAATGCATTTATTTTTTGTTGCTTTAATCCCAATTTCCCTAATTTGCTTTAGAAAACAATGAAACACACAGTAAAACATCTGAAAGGTTTCCTAACAATCTGTTACCCTTGTTAAATACAGGGAAGGGTATGAGGAGAATGGGAATTTAGTTAAGGCTTGTATTAGTTTCTCAGACTATTACAACAAAGTATTAGGCTACATTGCTTAAATAACAGAAATTCATGGCCTCAACATCTGGATGAAACAAAACATGACAACAGAGTTGAGAGGAACAAGCTCTTTGGCTTATAAATGGTCATCTTCTTCCTGTGTCTCCACATCACATCTGTCTCTTAGTATCTTGGTACCCAAATTTCCTCATTTATAAGACTATTATTAGCCATAACCAGATTAGGACCTATGCTCTAAATGGTCAAATATAATATGGGTATGTAAGATTAGAATTTTAATGCATAATAGTTTAACATATAATAGTTCAATACAAAACACTACACCTTCTGTGTGTACTATACCTGTATGTATGCAAGTGCACCCATGTGTGCAAAGCCCACAGAGGCCAGAAGAATGTCGACCCCGTGGAACTGGAGTTAGGGACTGTAGTTAGCCACCATGTAGGTGCTGGGCATGGCCAGTGCTCTTAACCACAGAGCAATCTCTCCAACTCCTTAAAATCTTAAGGACAAAAAACAATTTAAGCACAGAATGCTATTTTAAGTTAAATATTACCAGCAAAATTAATGAAATTTTAGTATAAAACAGTATTTATGAAATATCAAACCAATCAGATCAAAGTTCATGTTCAGTCCAGTCCTAGTACACTTAGTAATCTTCATCAGCTACCACTGACTATACTGTTTGTCCCCCTTGCTCTTCCTTAATCATGCCCCAAGACATCTTTAACGTCTGACTCAAGTTCTGCCTCCATGTATGTATGGACTGATCACTCTGTGCCTACCTCTTTAGTTCTTCTTAGACCATCCTAAATAAAGTATAAGGGCACTCTTAGTAACTTTCTGCTCTCTAATATTTTTCTTCACAGTACATACGCTTCTTTTGTTTTTCTTTGCCAACTACAAAGCAAGCTTCTGGAGGACAGGTACAGGTCTTGTTCACTGATATGCCCCTGGTATCTAAGATAGAACCTGGTGTGATGACTATTTTCTTGGGTATTTAAATGAAATGTGCAGAAGAACTTTAATAGCATCTCATATTTTTAAATGCAATCTACCAGTCCTTTCTTTTCCTTTTTCTGTTAGACACAAGATCTTATATAGCACCTGCCTCTGACTCCTGAGTGCTGAGATTACACGTGCACTAACATGTCTAGCCCTTTTGAATTACTCTCCACTAGGTAAGCAGAATGAACTTTCTACTTCTCAGGACATGATCCCGAATCCTTAACATAGTGAAGTAGCTGCACCAGGCATTGTCCATCTCTCAACCACACTCACTCTCTCTTCCCAGCAATCCATAGTGAGCCAACTCACTGCTCCTCTCTTGCATTTGCCCAGCACATTTTCCCTCATCATAGGACCCTTGTAAATGCAGTTTTTGTGGTCTGAACCCCACTCCTCCTCCTCAGCTCTCAATCACACAAAACTAGTGATCCTTAACAATGGTGTGCCCCTTCAGATCAGTTCAAGGTCACTTAATATGAGGAAACCTCCTTCCACCTACTTTGTCAAGCAACTTTGTCAAGTATTCATGCAGAACTGTTCAACTTTGAGCTGTCTTTCCAATATTCAATTGTTGATTAGTGATTTCTTATCTCTCCTAACTGAAGAAAAAACTTCCCCACAGTTCCAAGAGAACTCTGTTATGTATGTTGCATTTTGAGCAACTAAATGGTGCCGGGACACCATAAATGGATGGACACACAAACACAAATAAGCTAACTATAAAAACAAACAATGAAGTTCTACAATCACATCTAGTAATTAAAGTTTTATTAATTTTAGTTGGTTTTGTCAGAAACACTGCATGTTTCTAGGAAGTCTATCCACCAGTGTGTTCAAAAACAAGCAAGCTTATCAGACTATAGTTACACAATCAATTTAAAACTATGTAGAAATGCTGGGGGTGGTGGCACATGCCTTTAAACCGAACACTCAGTAGGTAGTGGCAGGTGGATTTCTGTGAGTCTGAGACCAGCCTGGTCTACATAGCAAGTTCCAGGCCAGTTGGGGCTACAAGGAGGCCCTGTCTCAAAAAGACCAAAAAAACAAACAAACAAACAAAAAAGCTATGTAGAAAATGTGACTTGATAGTATCTCATCTCAGGTGTATATGCACTTAGTATGTATAGACAAGTGTATACATATACATATACAGAACTTCACTCACATACCACATCATCAGTTTTTAACCTACCAGCATATGATTCAAAAAACTTGTATGTATGGAATGTCTCCAATATGTTCTAAAAACTGAAAGGCAGCCGGGTGTGGTGGTCCATACCTTTAATCCCTGCACTCAGGAGGCAGAGGCAGGCGGATCTCTGTGAGTTGAAGGTCAGCCTGGTCTACATAGTAAGTTCCAGGACAGCTGGGGCTACAGGGAGACCCTGTCTCAAAAAAGACAAAAAAAAGTTAAAAATCAAGCTGTTACCTAGGCACACTTGGGAGGCAGATAGATCTCTGTTGAGTTTGAGGATAGCCTGGTCTACACAGCCAGTTCCAGGCCAGCTGGGGCCACAGAGAGACCCTGTCTCAAAAAGCGCCCCCGGCCCCCACCAAAAAAAGCTGTTAAGGTAGTCCCTGATGCAAACTGACATATTTTTAAGAATAGACTAGGACATATAAAAGGGCACCAAAGATGTGAATAAATCCCAAGAACAAAGCAGGAAAGTAGTCCTCTGGAAGTCAAGGAGCAAGGAGACAGGCTTTATAAAAAAAAAAACAAAAAAAAAACTGGTCAGTATCTTGATCTCAAACTACTAGTCTCTAGAAAGATTTATTTCTATTGCTGAGGCTACCAAGTCTGCACCCTTATGGCACCCTAACACACAAATACACTTACTTTGGCAGAATGAATGAGATGCTTTCAATTAAACTTCATATGAAGGTTCTACTGTGAGGTAAAAACAAGATGAGTAATTTCTACCCTCTGGAAGCACCAAACTAAGATCACCTCTTTCACACTGAATGCTGAAAAACCGAAAGAATACCTGTTTGAACATATAAACAGATTTTCCCAAGAAAAACTTTTGTTCTGCCTACAGGTATACTGCGAATCCATACAGTAATGAAAGATGGATTTCAACCAGGCCAGGCAACCATGTCAATTTCCTTAATGGTAAGGGAACAGCTCAACTTTTAAAATCTGATATAGAAGATACATAATTCTCCATTTAACACCACGTTAATAACTTAGATTTAGATCCCTTACTAAATGTACTTCTCTGTGGTTGAGAAAATTCTCGGCTACTGTTAAAATTCTAGCTGTGCTTCAGAAAAAATTTGGAAACTTCTGCAAAAGATAGATTGTATAACTCCTTACCCATGAAATTAATTCCACTTCATTAAGGTCTCAGGTAGGCCATGCTGGCCTCATACTAGTTAAGTAGCCAAGACTTGGCTTGAACTCTTAATCCTCTAGCTTCCATCTCCTAAGTGCTGAGATTACAGGTATGCATCACCATGCCCAGTTCAATTCTCAAATAAGTCTGCACTTGAATCATCATTTTTTTTATTTATTTAATGTATATGAGTGTATTGCCTGTACTCCATGTGTATAAGTGCACCATGTCATGCAGTGTCCAAGAAGAACAGAAGATCAATCCTTTGGAACTGGAGTTAACCACCATGTGGGTGCTGGGATTTGAACCTGGGTCTTCTGCAAGAACAAGCAGTGCTCTTAACCACTCAGCCATCTCTCCAACCCCTGAAGACTTTTTAAAAATACCACTGCTCAGGTGGGCATGGTGGCATACACCTTAAATCCCAGCACTAGGGAGACAGAGGCAGGTGGATCTCTGTGAGTTCAAGGCCCACCTGGTCTACATAGTGAGTTCCAGGCCAGCTGGGGCTACAGGGATTACCTGTCTCTTAAAAATAAAATTAAAGTAAAATAGTTCAGTCCTTCTCCAATCTAAATCATTCTCACAATGGTGTCTGTGTGTATATAATCTCCTATAGCATGGTAATAATCAGCTATGACAGTCTAAAATGTAGAAATCAAATAATCATGTGCTATAATTGATGTGAAATATATACAACCAGATATAAGGGTCTATAAATGAGTATTGATTGAAAAACACCTTTTCAAATAATTTTTATTTTATATGCACAAGTGTATTGCCTGAATGTATGTAAGTGCACCCACATAGTGCAATCACCATGGCAGTCAGAAGAGGGCGTCAGATCTCCTGGAACTGTAGTTATATATGACTGTAGTTATATATGGTTGTTAGCTGCCATGCAGATGCTAGGAATCCAAACTGGGTCCTCTGCTAGAGCAGCAAATGCTCTTAACCACTGAGCCATTTCTCTAGCCCTGAAAAATACCTTTCCACCTACATTCCACCATATATATTTTCTCTAGAGGTAAAGGTTAGAATAAAAGATACTGTATGCTACAGCATGGTTTCATTATTAAAGTCATCTATGAATCTTCAATTACTCAGGTAGACTGAGAGACCCTGAAATTAAGAGACTGAGATCCTGAAATTAAGTTACCAGCAAAGGAAATTTAGCAGATTTTAAGGATTACACACAGAGACAAACTGAAATATACTGCTGAAATATAACGATAGTTTAATATAAAATGTCACATCAACTAAAAAAGTATATATGGTAATAGTCAATACTTTTTCATAATAAACACACACAGCAAACCAGGAATAAAAGGAAACTGCTCCAACCAATGAAAGCAACTTATGAACTGTCCACAGCTAACTTCCTACTCAGTAGTGATGGTAAGCTTCTCACAGATCAGAACAAAGCAAACATAAACATTGCCATTTCTATTTTAATACAGCACTATAATTCCTAGCTGGAGAGTTAAGGAATGGATGGAAGGGAGCAGACTAGAGCAGGCAGGAAGAAAAACAAGAAAGTAAAGAGGAAGGAAGAGCAATGTGAAAGGCATCCAATTTAGGAAGTTCCAAGTAAAATTACCTGTTTATGTAAGATATAATTTGATGCAGAGAATATCCTAAAAAATCCACAACCTGTTAGAATAAAATAAATCAGTAAAGTGGTACTACACAAAAATCAATGCACAAACAGGGATTGGAAGACTTATTATTAAGATGTCAGCATTATGCCCTGCATGGCTGCACATGCCTTTAATCCCAGGACTTGGGAGATGGAGGTAGGCAAATCTGAGTTCAAGGCCAGCTGGGGCTACAGGGAAACTGTCTCAAAAAGAGCCCCCCCCCCCAAAAAAAAGCCAGTATTATATAAAATAGACGTTCACAGATTCAGTGCAATTCTTCCCTATCAGAATCCCAATGATGTTTTTATAAGAACAGAAAAACTCATCCTAGAATTCAAATAGAATCATTACAGATTGGAAATAACAAGAACAACCTTAAAATGAGTAAGAATGCATATAACAAAAGATTAAAAATAGGGCTGGGAAGTAGATCAATAGGTAGAGAGCCTGCCTAGCATGCTTAAAGCCCTGGGTTCCATCCACATCACTGCATTAACCGGGTGTGGTGGCACATGCTTGAAATCCCAGGTGGAGGAAGGATCAGATGATCAAGGTCATCCTCACCTATGTAGCAAGTCGAAGACCAACCTGAGCTAAAATTATAAAATTCTTAGAAGAAAATAAGGGAAAGAGCTCATGACACTGGACTTGTCAATAATGTCTTAGATGTGATACCAGAAGCACAGACAAATATGAAAACAGATAAAATACTCTACAAAGTATTAACCTTTGTAATGGGAGAGACAATTTAACAAATCACTATTCAAGAGGTTAATATCCAGAATATTAGAAGTCTTACAACTCAGTAACAACACTCCAACTATATGAATTTTTTTTTTTAAGTAAGCCAAGAATTTGAGTAGCCATTGCTCCAAAACCGATATATAAATGCCAAAAAGCATGTGAAAAATGTTCAACTCCACTAATCAATCAAACCCACAATGAGAGCTGGGCATGGCACCTCACACTATAGAGGCTACAACAGAAGAATCAATTCCACCCCAAGAGTCTGAGGTTGGCAGAGCATGGTGGCCCACGCCTTTAATCCCAGCACTTGGGAAGCAGAGGCAGATGCAGGTGGATCCCTGTGAGTTCAAAGCCAGCCTGGTCTACATAGTGAGTTCCAGGACAGCTGGGGCTGAAGGGAGACCCTGTCTCAAAAAGACAAAAAAGAAAAAAGTCTGAGGTTAACTAGGACAATACAGCAAGACTCTGTCTCAAAATATGAGTGTACAAATAAACAAAAGTGAACCGAGACATCACAACCAGTAAGATAGCTGCTATCAAAACATAACAAAACACCACAACACACCACAACACACCATACCACACACACACATCAGAAAACATGAAGTGCTGGTGAAAATGTAGAAATAGACACATTTGTGTGCTGTTGGTAGCAATCACAAATGGTGTAGCCTCTACAGAAAACAATATGGTGGTTCTTGAGAACACTGAAAAACAGGGTCACCACCTAATCCAGTAATTCTACTTCTGGTACATATTCCCAAGGAACAGAAAGCAGAGATTCAAAAAAAATTATACACCTATGTTCATAAGAACATTATTCACAGTATATAGTCTGAGAAAGCAACCCTTTAATGAAAGAACTGATAAAAAATGTGATACACCATAGCCCTGAAAAGGAAAAAGATTTGCAAAATACCACAACATGGATAAACCTTGAGGTTATGTACTAAGTGAAATAATTTAGTTATAAAGGCAAATACTGAACAATTCTGCTTTCATGAGATAATTAAAACTGGGAAAATATGATCAATATGTTATGTGTGGAAACCAGTAACTTATCTGTGTATTTTCCTAAGTCTGAGAGGCAGAAGAAGAAATGTATAGTTCAAATGAGATCAGCATATATATGACTATAGTTTAATATATTTTGCTATTTCACATTTATTTTAGTGCCATGAGAGTAGAATAACATAGTTTCAGTCTTGTTACCTAAAAAACAAAGATTGAACTAGTATTTATAAAGTATTAACGGCAATGTCTGGTACTGTAAAAATGTTAAATGAAAAAGCCTGGGTATCATATGTAGTAAAGATAAATGCTCACTATGCGTGCCTTTGACTTCCAGAAACAGTGTCATAACACTAATTACATATGACTATAATTACATATCTAGTCATTCCTCTCCCTAAGGGTAGTAACTACTGTCAAAGATGGGCTGAAGGCAATTTAACAACAATAACAAATTTAGATAACATTAAGTAATCAATCAATATTAAAGAACATTTACTGAGCATCAGTCAGGCGGCAGTCCTCAGACTGACTAGAAGCCCTAAACCATTTCAAATATTGCCTTTACTAATGTTTTCAAAAGAATAGTATGTAAGAGGTCAAAAGACCTGGGTTCTATCTTTGCAATAATCACCTGGCCTCAGCTATTCATTTACTGATTTTGACCCTCATAACATTAAATATTAAATAATTAAATTAGTATCTGTATACAGACTTTCATAGCATCATTTATTTCTTGAGGCGTTCACAATCAGACTTGTTTAAATAGTTTGGAAAAAAAAAGAATCAGGAAACAATTTGAACAATAAGTTCTTGTTCCATAATAAAATATAAATTGCAGTACATTTAGGAAAATGTGTGTGGTGGGGAAGACTATAAATAATCCCAGCACTCAGAAGGCTGGAAGCATGAAGAATGAAGGCAAGTCAGAGGCCATCCTGGACTACTCAGTAAGACTGTCAACAGCCCAAAGAAATAAAACGCTAATAAATTTGGCAGCATAAACATAGTTAAACGAAACTGTTTTGCAAAACAACTTAGAAAAATTGAGATAAAAATTTTAGTTTGCAGGCTGGAGAGGTGCTCACTAGTTAAGAGCACCAGCAGCTCTTACAGAGGACCTGGGTTCAATTCCCAGCACCCACTTGCAACTGAGCTCCAGTTCCAGGAGATCCAACGTCTTCTACTGACCTCCGTGGACATGGCACAACACCAGTGTACTTATATGCATGCAGACAATACACTCATAGACATAAAATAAATAATTTTTTAAAAAAACTTTTAGTTTTTGCTCTTTCCCCACAATTGTTCAAATTCATCCTCCCACGAAAATAGGATTCTTTTCTCTAAGGCCTAACTCAAATGAAGAGGAAGACTCTGAAACAAGGATATCTACCAACCTGTGGAAATAAAAACCTTGTACAGAAACACAAATCAGTCTCAAAGTTAAATCTCTGAATCCTCATATCCAACAAGAAAACTAAGCACACTTTGCATCCAGAATGAACACAAGATAACCAAGGTTCTACCTTCAACAATCATCTAAAAACAAAAACAACAAATCCTTGTAGCGCAAGAGAAGGAACAGCATGAGATGGGGTCAATGTCCAACAGAAGCTGCACTGAGGAAAAGAAACAAATTGATCCCAGTGGGGAACAGCCTCTTCTTGCTCTGGACTTGCTAGAAGGCAATCTAGCTTCCGTCAAAAAAAAAAAGAAAAAAAACCCAGGTGACTACTATAGCCAACCCAACTAGCCAAGTTGCAAATATTAAGAAAAAACAAAACACCTGTCAAAATGTTTTAAAATTTTAAACGCTTCATTTCTTAAGAAAGCATTATTATACATGTTTGTAATGATAAAAAGAAATTTCAAAAATACTTTTGAGCAATGGTAAGCTACCTAAGCTATCATAATCAAAAACATTCTATCACAGCTCCTGATTTTGCTTCCTCAGTTTCTTCCTCCACCATTCCTTACCTTCAAGGAAATAAGAAAGTTGTCTTCACTTATTACATATGTGACCAATCTTCCTACTCTTCTGCTTAGTCCATCTTTTTAAAACTTCAAATTAAAGAAGTAACTACTTAAAAAAAAAAAAAGAAAGAAAAAAGAAAAAAAAAACAAAGAGAACACTCAACAGAAAACACTACAATTTCTACAAAACAGATTAATACCTCTACATTGAACTAGGAATCAAAATCAAAAAGCATGCATTCTTACTTAAGGTCTGAAAGTAAGATTATTAGCACTTTGTTTAACTGCACTTAGGATATACTCTAATTCCAAAATGCCTAAAATGCTGTCTGTATTGTTCTCACTGGCTTCTTCCTACAGCCAAACAGCAGCTGAAAGCCAGTGCCAATCCCATTCCAGTCAAAATTCTAAAACCCTGTTTGTCTGAGAAAGGAGACCTCTGCTACTGATCTGTGTTAAACAAACATTCACCAAGTATATACAGTATCCCCACTGATAAGATACTAAGATAAATACTATGTGAATGGTGGGTCTACAACCTTCTCAAGCTTGTAGTCTAATAAAGAGAACAACCTACTTCAGTAAGTGCAGGCCTGGCTCAAAGTTTGTGACATGACAGTAAGAATAACAGACTACCTCAGGAGGGAAGCTAACAACCAGGAGAAATGGTACTGGCAATATCTATGACTCTATGCATGTGGGCACAGCTGCAGTGAAGTAATTACATCCCATGTTATACAAGGCTTTCATTATTTTTCCAATAATGGGGGCAATGAAAATGACAGGTCTCTAGAAGAGGGAAAGAGTATAATAGAAAAGCTGGTCATTCAGACAGAACATATAAACAGTATATGACAATATTACTCAGTAATAAAATAATATCAGCATAACATGGGTGAAACTCAAAAACATTTGAGATAAGGCAATTAAAAAAAACTACAAACTATATAATTTGATGTATATAAAGTCCAAGAACAGCTAAAACTAAACCAGGCTAATAGAATTTTAAAAGGCTTACCTCAGGGGAAGGCTATTAGGTTGAAAAGGGTTAAGAATAAAATATTCTATTTCTTGACCTAGATGAGTGATTATGTGAACTATATAATATATATAGCCATTCAGTTTTATACTTTAAATTTTACTTATCATCAAATGTAAATTACAATGACAAAAAAGGAAAAAACAAACAAACAAACAAAAAAACCCCACATACAACTGCTAATTGCAAATAAACCAAGCCAATGCTACCCCAAAAGCAGGAAAATCAGGGGAAATGTTCTAATAGACACTCCATATTCAATCAGCAAACAAAATTCCTATAAGACCTTAAAGTAGAAGTGTTAAGACCTTAAAGTAGAAGTGTTAAGACCTTAAAGTAGAAGTGTTAAGCTTCTCCTCTACTTCAAGAAGACATGCTGCAACTTGACCAATATATTCCTTTTACTCCATATCATGCAGCCACATTTACTTACCAAGAATACAGCTGGCATTTCAATAGCTTACAACTACTAAAAAGCATTCTTTCATATACCAGAGCCAAAATGCATACTTCAAACTTCAGTTTTTAAAAAGTCAACAGTCAGGGGCGGGAGAGATAGCTTAGTGGTTAAGAGCACTGACTGCTCTTGCAGAGGACCCAGGTTTGATTCCCAGCACCCACATGGCAGCTATGAACTGTCGTTAACTCAAGTTCCAGGGGAATCCAAAGCTCTCTTCTGCCCTCCGTGGCATTGCACGACATGGGTGAACTCACATACATGCAGGCAATACACTCATACACATAAAATAAAAATAATACATAAAATAGTAAAAAAAAAAAAAAAGTCAACAGTCTTTTTAAAAGCTAGTCAGAATGCTATAACAGAAAAGTCATTCAGGAGGCTGGGGAGCTGGCTCAGTAAAGTTATTGTTGTACAAGTATGAAGGCCAGAGTTCAGATTCCCAATACTCACATAAAAAGTTGGCTGGCATGGTAGCCCACCTGTAATTCCAGTGTTCTAGAGCCAAAAACAGTCCTTAGGGAAAGCTGGCTAGCTATATGAGATGAACTGGTAAGCTCCAGATTCAGCAGATACCTTTCTTCAGTAGACAAGACATTGATCAAGGAATACACCTGACATCAACCTCCAGCCTCCACCTGCATGTGGCTGCACACATGCAAACACACACAGAACATGCACAGACATAAAAAGAAGTCAATCAGATACACTCACAAGAAAAACAATTTATGTAGTATACTGTATTTTCTCCACTAACAAAATTAAGCAACCACACACATTTTGAACCAACTAGTCAGAGCTCAGTAATAGTGGCTAACCCAACATCAATCTACTTTTTTTTATATATTATTTTTATTTTATGTGTATGAGTGTATTGCCTGCATGCATGTGAGTGCACCCATGTTGTGTAATGCTGCAGAGGTCAGAATAGGGCTTCAAATTCCTCTGGAACTGGAGTTAAGGACGGTTCGTGCCTGCCATGTGGGTGCTGGGAATTGAACCTGGGTCCTCTGCAAGAGCAGTCAGTACTCTTAACCGCTGAGCCATCTCTCCCGCCCCCAATCTACTTTTCTAACAATACAACAGTTGTGAGAAATCTGTGAGCTTTAGGTAATCTAAACACTAAAAAAGAAAAACTAAAATTTAGCCTCACCAATTTAAGGTTGCTTATTTCCTCATATCAAATAAACTGAACTAAGCTTATCAAAACATTAATTCTTCAGATTGCAAAGTTTTATTAAAATTCTTTTGATTATAGATTGGAAGGCCTACTTCCAAAACAAACTTTATTATTCCTCTCCCTGTAGCCCCAACTGGCCTGGAACTCACTATGTAGACCAGGCTGGCCTTGAACTCACAGAGATCCGCCTGCCTCTGCCTCCTGAGTGCTGGGATTAAAGGCATGTGCCACCACGCCCAGCTTCCCACTTTGATATTTAACACTTAACAAAGTGATCTACTTACCCAAATTTTGCCTTAGAAACATCTTGATACAAAAACAATCTCATCCGAAATTACATCAAACCTGAAAGAATAAATGTAAAAAGTTATTTAGTTTTTTGTTTCTGGTAGGAAAACCCGTATCTACAATACACTATTCTTAAATTATAAATCATTTTAGTACCATAGGACTGGCAATACTGGTCTTTAGTCTATAGGCACCTGGTTCTGAAACCCTACAAGAATAAATTTACAGATGGTCAGGTCCCTTACATAAAATGTCTTTGTACATGCACATTCTTCCATGTACTCAAACATTTCTGTATTATTTTTTAACAGTTTATTTATTATTTTATATTTGTATGAGTATATTGCCTACATGTGTTTAAGTGCACCATGGCATGCAATGCCCACAGAGGTCAGAAGAGGGAGTCAGATTCCCTGGAAACTGGAGTTAGAGACAGTTGTCAAGAGTCAAGTGAGTGCTGGGACTCAAACCCAGGTCCTCTGCAAGAGCAGTCAGTGCTCTAACTGCTGAGTCATCTCTCCAGCCCCCTCTATATTACTTTTAATACCTAATACTATGAAAATGCTATGCACACAGGTGTTGCATTACATTGTCTAGGGATTAGCAATAAGGCAAGTCTGTACATGCTTACTCTAGCTGTAATTTTCCAAATATTTTCAATACAAGGTTTGTCAAATTAATGAATGTAGAACCCGGGTAGAATTGACTACTAATAAAACATACTTCTAGATCAGTGTTTAGTATTATGTCCATACCAAAAATACACCAAAAAACCAAAAATAAAATATACAGAAATGGAAAGGAATAAAATATATTAATAGGTGTGATAATAACTAATAGACAGTGTAAACACCATTAGAGACTAGTACAAACTGATACTGTTCTTCAATTTAATCTTCAATCTACTATATACCATTTTCACAACTAATAATCCACTGAAAATGAACTTTCCAAAAATCTTACTATTATACCATTATGAAAATTCAATATATCTTACTGGAAATTGTATATATTTCCTTCCCCTATCTGAAGCCAGTATATTATTTTAAATTCTCTGTTCTCAAAAAGAAAAGGCACTAGATACTTATTCCAATTCTCAGCCTAGATCACTGTAAGTATTCCATTCTGTCCTCAGAACTATGGTATGTGATCACTTTACAGTGCTTATCCTAAACACATACACTCCTACTTTCTCTACTACTGTGTTTACATCACACTAAACCTTCCAGAGCCAGAACAGCCCCCAGACTCCCTCAGCCTTCCTGCTTTTTCAAATGTTGAACTAAAATTACCTATCTCTACCTGCCTTCAACTTTGCTTAGTAACAGCTTTTTCTAAAAAATATTTTATTTATTTTGTGTATGAGTGTATTGCCTGCATGTATGTGAGTGCACCCACGTCGTGCAATGCTGCAGAGGTGAGAAGAGGGCTTCAGATTCCCCTGGAACTGGAGTTAAGGACGGTTCGTAGCCGCCATGTGGGTGCTGGGAATCAAACCCGGGTCCTCTGCAAGAGCAGTCAGTGTTCTTAACCGCTGAGCCATCTCTCCAGCCCCAGTAACAGCTCATTACTAACCAGTCCTTCAAAATTGCAGTCAGTCATCCTGGCAGAGTGGTCTTTAATTCCATCAGCTGTATCAAATTAGGGTTATCAATTGTGAAACCTGTATAATTCTAAAATGGTGATTGCTCTGTTTACCTGTGTACTTTCTTATTTTATGTGTATGAGTGTTTCACTTGCCTGTATGTTAAGTACACCCGTGCATACAATCCCCATGGAGGCCAAGAGTATGTCAGATCCCCCCGAACTGGAGTTATGGAAGGTTGCTAGCTACCATCTGGGTGCTGGGAACCAAATTCAGGTCCTCTACAGTAGAAGCCAGTGCTCATAAGCACTGAGCACTCCAGCCCCTACTTGTGTATTTTCTGAATCACAGTGTGAACAAAGTGAAAACATGAATTCACTTATTTCAGAGTACTCCAGTTGGTGGGCACATAGTAAATTTCTAACAATGTGGACTGAATAAGGGATTCAAATTTTGCAAGGCACGGTGGCTCACACCTTTAGTCCTAGCACTTGGGAGGCAGAAGCAGGCAGATACTTCTGTGAGTTCTAGGCCACCCCAGTCTACATAGTGAATTCTAGGCTAGCTGGGGCTACAGGGAGACCCTGTCTCAAAAGACCATGTCAAAAAAAAAAAAAAAAAAGGGATTCAAATTGTGTTATATCCCAAAACTATTTAAGACATAAAATAAACAAAATAAACAAGTAATATTCAGGCTAATGAATTTACTTCACATCTTCAAATATTATAGAGAAAGTAACCCTTCTGGATACATTGACCCTATGAATAACCATATTTAAGTAAAAATAAAACTGACAATAATAATCAGCCCAGTACTGTCTTCTATTTAGTCAGTTAATCCATTAGGACTAGGATTTGGGTATTAAGGATTTCTACCCCTACAAAAAGTGTGAACCATACACATAAAATAAAAATAATAAATAAAATATCTTTTTTAAAAAGTTTGAACCAGAAATCCTAGACTAATTTTAGTATGAAGCAGAAAAGATTGGAGACATCAACAAACACAGTTTGGACACTAATTCAGAAAAGTGGTTTAGAAGCTTTATTGTGTAAAATACCTGGATGATTTATTATACAAACTGTTAGGCTCTGGCCCCAGGGTTTTTACTTTTGTGGGTCTACACTAGTGCCTTAAATGATACATATCCTTAAGTGAAAAATCACAAACCTAAATTTTTTTTGTAATATCTAGATGTGACAGCCCCTGCCACCTAATAACTTGGACTTCTACTTGCCCAGAACTGCACACACTGGGACCTGTTACAGACTAAATCCAAGTGAGAGCATTAGAGATCCACTCTAAGTTGCTGCACAATAGGCTAAAACATGGCCCCACAAAAGATACTACCCTCATCTGTGAAACCTATGTGCTGTCTCCTAGTAAAGGGTCTGTACAAATATGACTAAGAAACGTGAGATGCAGTATTAAATAAGAAGGGTTAGCAGGCTCTTTGACAAGGACAGAAAATCCTTGTACCTAACAACACATACAGTTATGCATCTAACCATTATTTTTACTTATTGTTTGTTGTGTCCTGAGAATATTAATTTGAAGGTGTGGGGCAAGGATACTATAGTCCCAGTTGCACACTATTATGGGAGAGAATGATTTCTATACAGTGTAGTATACTTAATAATCATTCAATTTTGAGAAAAAAATTGAGATGAACAGATGGCCCTGAATTATCTGGATGGGTCCTAAGGACAATCTTATGAAACCATATAAGAAGGCAAGAGGGAATCTAACTACACAGAGAAGGCAATGAGACAGCATAAAAATTTGAAAATGCTGGGCTTGAAGATTGAAAGGATATGGCCAACCCAGGAAAAGGCAAGACATGGATACTTGTCTAATGCCTCCACAGAAGAACAGCTGTGCCAAAACCTCCTTTCCATCCTTAGTTAACAATTTCAGACTTTTCTTTCCTTGTATCACTAGGCGTTAAACATAGAGCCTCCTACACACTAGGCAAGTGTTCTGATCTCTATCCTAGCTGCTTTGGGGGTTTGTTCAGCTGAAACAAGTCTTGGTAACTTTCTCAAGTTGACACTGAACTCATTCTATAGGCCAACCAGGCCTTAAACTTGTCCTCCTGCCCAGCCTTCTTAAAAGTTATAATTTCTGACTTCTGGCTTCTAGAACTAGCAGAATAAATTCCTGTTCTTTAAAGCCACCCAATGTGATAATTTGTTACAGCAGTCACAGGAAATCAGTGTGCTGAAAATGGCAAATTCATAAAGAATTTAGAAGAGCCTGGTCTACATAGATGAGGTGCTGAAAACAGAACTATATTCTTCCCTCCAAATTTCTTATGTGAACACCCTGACCCCAAATGTGACTACAAATGTGGAGGAAGAGTTTTCAGGAGGCAAATAAATTGGATGAGGTCCCAAAGATGATGAATGAGGCCATAATCCAGTATGACTGGTATCCTTCTGAGAAGAGAAACTAGGTGTGCACACAGGGAAAAAGTCTCAGCAGAAACAACCTACATCATCTTCACCTTCCATACTACATTAGATTAAGCAAATAAACTGTTTAGTCTACCCATTCTGGGGTATTTTATTATGGCAGTCTACGTGAATTAATCCATAAGGGGATACACAGGGTTACAAGACATTGCAAATTTACTTAACTACACACTTCAAAATTCTTAAAATAGTAAATTGTGTTATGTACATTTATTGCAATAAAAAATAAAAGTATGCCAGGCATAGTGTACAGGGCTTTATGAGTGGTGCACTCAGCAGGCAGAGCCAGGTGGATCTCTCACCAAGAAAAGCCTACTCTACATGGTGAGTTCTAGGCCACCTATGGCTACAGGGAGACCCTGTCTCAAAAACAAAAAAGAAATTTTAAAAATTACATTCACATACAATACAAATGAAGTAACAAACTTCAGCTTTAGCTTTATTTTTAAAATCTTGCTCTCCTCAAAAATCAGGAGGAAAACACTTATATGCATTGTTCATCAAAAACAAGTATGTATTAGACACATAAAATTTATTTTAATTTTTAACAAATAATAATTGTACATTTACTTATGGGGTAAAATTCTGTTTTGATCTGGGTTTACATTGTCAAATGATTAGATTACACTAATAATCTATTACCTCACAGACTTATAAAAGTGGCAAAATATTCAAAATCTACTCTTAGAAAGTCTGATATATACAAAGCATCATTATTGTCGCCATTCTGTGTATTACACAGCAGATAACAACCATCCATAACTCTAGTTCCAGGGGATCTGATGCCCAAGACTGACCACCAAAGGCACTGCATGACAAGGGTACACTTGCATGCATGCATGCATGCAGGCAATACACTCATACACATTAAAAAAAAAAATCCAAGACACCTAGACAAGTAAGAGCAGAGAGTAGAACATCTAAGAGTCCAGCTCCATAGTAATTACAGCAATCCTGCAAGGAAGCTAGTCACACCACAAAGTCGTCCAGTAAGATGGAAGGAAATACTGTCCTAGACTCAAAAAAAACCAGAAATCCTACCTACTCCCTGTAGACAGAGGGGGAAATCTCGTAACAGGTTAACACTGGGTACAAAGGGATCTTGACTCAGTAGGGAAAGGTAATCCTAAATGACAGGCTGGTTGCTTAAGAAACTCAAAAGAAAAATGTGGTAAGAGGAACTATAAGGAATCACAAGGTACACCATCTTGTTTGTGGTAATGGCTTCTTGGGTTCACACATATCAAACTTGTTAAACATTGCCTCTATGGATTCAACCAGAGACTGAAAATACTCAGAAAATGTATAGCTGTACTAAAGATGTAGACTTTTTTATTTCCTAAGCAATACAGTATTATTGGCTATTTACATAGCATTTAGTTTGTATCAAGTATTGTAAATCATCAAGAGATTAAAGTACAAAGGAGGACATGCATAAGTTGCAAGCTAACACTCTACCATTTTATATGGGACTTGAACACCATATATTTTGGTATCTTGAGGGTCTTGTAACAAATTCTCCATGGATCTTCAGAGGATACTATGTATGAATGTGTTTTGCTGCATGTTAGTACACTTTCAAAAATAAAATCGTCCTATTACAAATCACAGAAGAGTTGTAAAACAGCATTTCATTTATGAATAAGGGAACGAAGAGATGCATGGTGTCCTTTGTCACTAGCCACAATGAGCTACCACTACAGAACTGTAAGACTGGCTAAAATCATTAAGACTAATCATTCTAAGGGTGAGTGAAGAAACGAATGTCTGAATCTCAAAATAATTATGCAGAGAGAGCGCTAAATGTGCAAGGAATTATGGTTTTATTTATATAAAATTATGGGGATATACAAACTAGCATACATATTACAGAATGCAGACCAGTCACTGTCTGGGCACAGAGGGAGTTGGATAAGGAAGGATTACCACCAGACATAGGAAGAATTCTGAAAGTAAAGACAATGTTCATTACTGTTCAAATAATGCACTTCAGACATGTGACTTATCAGTAACTTTAAAAATTCACAATATGCTAAGTAACAAGTTCAGGAAAAATTTCAATCTCAAGTCAGAGTCAAGTAGAAATGAATTAGCTCTTAACTGGTAATTTACCAACATCTGTCTACAACTGGTAATTCAATACATAACCAAAGCTTCCAAAACTCTCATAATCTATGAAACATAGTGGAATCATCTGTACACATTGAGATTATATATGTAGGGGTGTGTGTGTGTGTGTGTGTGCATATAATTCTATCTTCACCCAAACACAATTTCTGTTCAAGTATAAGGATTAACACTAAAAATTAATCTGCTTTTACAGAGTAAATCAAAACACACTTGCAACAATATTCTCTATTCTGCATCACACCATTGTCCACCCATTTGGCAATGACTCAAGAGGTGGAGTCTTTTCTCCAACTCCCTAATTCCTGGACTATATAAGGAATTACAGCAGAGTGCCAAAAACATGCATGCTGCTTCTACAGAATCATGCTGACACCATGTAAACACCCTTTAATCTGCTGGAGGCTTGATCAGACATCCCAGCTATCTCACTCAGTCCTAGATCCATCTACATCCAGCTGACTCCCTAGAACACATTAAAAGCTAGTCAACAGCCACAGTCACCTTTGTGGCCTGTGGCTAATCTCAGACTCACTAACAGGCCTGGCCAAAGCCAGAAACACCACCTGGCTGACTCCTAGATTTGTTATAACACATAATTCAATTTTCTTAGTCTCAGATCTACTTTAAAGTAACATCTGATCTTAGTCTCTTCACTTTTAAAGACTCTACAAAACATTTTATTACAAGTTCTTCAAAATCAGAGATATGTAAATTGGGCAAATCATTTCCTCAATGTCACCAGTCAATAACAATTTTTTTGTGAAATTGTTAGTAAAGAGCGTTATAGAATTAAATAATGCAATAAAATTTTTAAGATATCCCCAAATCTATCAAAACTACTACTGAGCAATCTTGCATCCTATTATTCCTTCTATTTTTGTTAGTGAAACCTTAATTTTCTTCTAAGAAAATGTTCTGATTAGCCTACCTCTACCATGTACCCAGCAAGTCCTAGGTCCCTGGATGTAGACCAGGCTGATCAGGGTATCTTATCCTCTTTGCCTTGGTAATCTGTTCACAGATGGGAATATAGATCCATCTACATTATATTATTCATATTATATCATAGGAGACCTAGAATCCTTCTCAGGAAATGTTCAAATGCTACAGGCAAAGGGGTTACGTTCTTTAGCAGAAAAGACTCAAGAATAATGAAATAAGAGTACCTAGGGGCTGGAGAGATGGCTCAGCAGTTAAGAACACTGGTTGTTCTTGCAAAAGACCTGGGTTCAAATCCCAGCACCCACATGGCAGCTAACAACTGTCCGTAACTCCAGTCCCAGGGGATCGACAGCCTCTTCTGACCTCCATGGGAATTGCACGACATGGGTGCACTTACCTACATGCAGGCAATACACACATACACATAAAATAAAAAAAAATAAAATAAGAAATAAGAGTGCCCAGTGATCACTCTGGAACAGGTAATCATAACTGTCCAACTGAGACCTACTGAAATACTAAACAAAGAACATGAAAAGCCATTCATGTGAGAACAACAGAGTGCTAAAACAACAATGAATGCTGGCCAAGCCAAAGCCCAAAATGGAAATCTACAGATGTGAATCTGATGTGAAAGTACTTTTGCCTTAGGGCCATTTGCCAGTATCAATAAATGGAGAAGACCACATTATGTACAAGGCTGGGCACATGTCCAGAAAGACCTGCGAATGCTCCAAGTGCTCACTTCTGGCCTACCTTGAGGTGGGTATAAGCAGGAAATGAAAAGAAGTTTTAAATTTTCTGGCCAAGTATTGAAAGTATTAGAGAAAACCTCAACAAAGACTAGAAAATGTACTGGTCTCAGGAACTTAGGAGATCACTCCCCAGTCATTAACCTACCAAGCTAACTTGACAGAGATTTCAATGGGAAATGTGACCAAAACAAATACCAATTTTATGAAATTCTGAAATATTACAAACTCAGAGGAAGGGTATGATTATCAAAGTTGCCATATTATTTAAAATATACAATTTAACCCAAAATTTATGGAAGGAAAAAAAAGACAGTCAACAGAAAATAGATGACATTTTAAAACCAATTTGTAAAAGTATATTCAAAGAATGAGGACTGGAGAGATGGCTCAGCAGTTTAGAGAACTGGCTGCTCTTGCAGAGGACCTGGGTTCAATTCCCAGCACCCACATGGTGGCTAACAACCATTTGTAACTCCAGTTCCAGGGGATAGGACACCCTTTTCTGGCCTCTGCAGGCATGTGGTATACTGACATGCAAGCAAAACACTCATCCATAAAACTCAAAAATTAAGACTATATATTCAAAAAAACCCTATATATTCAAGTAGGCCAGGCATGGTGGTGTGCACCTTTAATCCCAGCACATGGGTGGCAGAAGCAAGCAGATCTTTTTGAGTTCAAGGCCAGCCTGGTCTACTTAAGAGAGTTCCAGGCCAGCTGGGGCTACAGGGCAAGCCTGTCTCAAAAAGACACAACCCCCCCCCAAAAAAAACCCACTATATATTCAAAGAATGAAAGAATACCGTGTATTAAAAAACTAGCTCCTCTTAAGAAAAGTATGAAATAGATGACTATCAAAGAGGCAATGAATAGGAAATTGAATTATGAAAAGGAGCCAAAAAGATTCTGGAGTCTGGAAGCACAGGAACTAAAATGAACAATGCACTAGAACTATACATCAGCAGAAAAAAAACAGACAAAAGAAAAACCTGAAAACAGAGCTACTGAGAATATCCTGTCCGAGGAACAAAAAGACAACAAATGAAACATAATGCATAGGTGCTGAGACCTACAGGATGGACATGGAAGCACATGCAATGAGTTAAGAGAAAGGGGAGGTTAAAGGCAGAAAAGAAACCAGAGAATTATTCCAAATTTAATGAAAAATATCACCTATACACCCCATCAAAAGCCGAAGAAATTAAAGAGATTTGTACCAAAACACAAATGCTAAAAGACATAGAAGAAAGAAGTCACATGCTGCTCACAGAGGTCCTATAACATGAACTCACATCCCATCAGAAACAAGGCAATGGGAACATCCAAAACACAGGAAGACCAAGAACATCCAAAAACACTGACGACCAAGGATCCTGTAACTATTTTTCAAAACTGAAGGATATTAAGATAGTCACAGACAAATCTTAAAACATACCCTTCAGATACAAGTACAACCTTAATCCAACTGAAGAAAAATCACGGTGACTACAACATAAATAGAAGACAGCACTTTTTGTTTGTGGCTTTTCTGATCTGATTTAAAAATCTACCTCTTTTGTGTGAAAGTAGTATAAAGAAAGGGGAAGAGATAGAGCTATATATTAGGTTGGTATAAGAGCTGGATTAAAGTGAAGTCAGTTTCAATTACCAGGGTAACTATAAAGAAAATGAAAAATATATACAGAATAACACTTTAAATTTTTTTTTATTTTGGAAGCATTGTTTATGTATTGAATTACCAGTTATAGATAGACGCTGGTAAATTACCAGTTATAAAAGAGATACTTTATTTCTACTTCACTCTGACTTTCTTGGATCTGGGCATGGTGGCGTATACCTTTAATCCCAGCAGGTAGTAGGCAGAGGCAGGCAGTGCTCTGTGAGTTGGAGGCCAGCCTGGTCTACATACTGAGTTCCAGGAGAGCTGGAGCTACAGGGAGACCCTGTCTCAAAAAGACAAAAAAAAAAAAATTCATTTCTACTTCTACTTCATTCTTTCTTGAGATGGGAATTTCTTTTATTTATTTATTGTATTTTTTTATTTTTCGTATTTTGAGACAGGGTCTCCCTGTAGCCCCAGCTGGCCTGGAACTCACTATGTAGACCAGACTGGCCTTGAACTCACAGAGATCCGCTTGTCTCTGCCTTCTAAGCACTGGGGTTAAAGGTATGGACCACTACACCAGGCTTAAAATAACAGTTTAAAGGGTAAACTAGAAAACACCTACTCAAAACAAAACGAAACCCTAGAGAAATACAGAACAAAGACATGTTGAAAACAAACACCAATACGGTAGATATATATTCACTTTCACCAGCAATTACACTAAATGAAAATTAACTGAGCACTCTCATCAAAACCTGTAATCATCAAAATAAGCAAAATAAGAAATATACTTTAAATCCAAAGACAGAAGCTGAAAGGAAAAAGATGAACACAGACACACCACACAAACAGTAATGAGAAGATAGGTGGAATGGCAGAGATTAAGACATAAATGATTGCTACAGACAAAAAGGATGTGTTATGGACTGGAGAGATGGCTCAGCAGTTAAGAGCACTGGCTGTTGTTAAGAAGGACCTCCCAGAACCCACATGGCAGCTAAGAACTGTTGGTAACTCCGTTCCAGGGAATCCAATGCCTTTTTCTGGCCTTTGGGGATACTGCATGCATGTGGTGCATTTACATACATGCAAGCAAAACACTCATATAATTAAAACCAAAAAAATTTAAAGTACATTTTATAGTAAAAAGTTCAGACTATCTTTATATTATTAACATATATATACATTTTAAAAAACAGCTCCAAAGTGAATGAGGTAGAAACCAATTGAAAGGACAAAGATCTTTCCAAAGTAACCTCAAATCTTCACTTTCAGTAATGGATAGAGAAAACAAGTGTCCAGGAAGGAAACAGATTTGAATATTATAAAGCAGCTACACCTAACAAAAAACCTACAGGCCACCCTAGCAATGACAGCAGCAAATACATTCTTCAGTGAGCAAGGAACAGCCTCCAATATAGAGAACGTGTTAGGCAGCAAAACGAGTCTCAATAAACTTAAAGGGACTGAAAGTAAATGAAGAATGTTCTCTAACCACATGGAATAAAACTAGAAATCAATAAGAAAAGGAAATCTGAAAAAGTAATGTATGTCAAAATTAAGCAGTCAACTTTTAAATAATATGTAAGCCAAAGAAGTCACATGGAACATCAGAAATTATATGTGAATAAATGACAACAAAAAGACCAAATCTTATGGGACGAAATGGTGCAATGTTTAGAGAGAAACTATAGCTATTCAAGCATGTATTTAAGAAAGAATGGCTGGAGAAACAGCTCAGCAGCTAAGAGCACTAGCTGCTCTTGTAGAGGACCAGAGTTCGATTCCCAGCACCTACACAGCAACTAGCACCCATTCATAACTCCATTCCCAAAGGACCCAATACCCTCTCCTAGCCTCTGTGGGCATTGCACACCATACCTGCACTAATGTGCATGCAGGCAAAACACTCATATACATAAAATATTTTTTTAAAAATATTTCAAAGCCAGACACAGTGGCACAGGCCTTTAATCCCAGGACTCAGGAAGCAGAAGTACGTGGATCTCTGTGAGTCCCAGGCCAGGCAAAGCTAAATAGTAAGATCTGTCTCAAAAAATAAACTGCAACTCTCTCCTACCCACAGACTTCTCTAGGGAACCAACCCAGCTCCTCAGTGCAGTCCCCATGAGGCCTTGGGGCCTCTTCCCACCCCATCTGCCTTTACATCTCTTGGTGGCACAGCCACCGCTGACCTAGACAAGCATCTTTCTGGGCCCTGCTCCCAGGCCAGTCCAACCCCCAAATTCCTGAGGCCAAAATTTTTCCTGAAGGGATCCAGACCTTAGAAGAAAGACTGAAAGCTTCTGATCCTCACCTGACTTGGGCCTCTGGGGGAAATCCTGAAGACAAAAGCAATCAAGCTACTCCAATATAAAATCAAAAGCGAGAACCTGGAAGCTTAGAGGAACCAGCTTTTCATGCCCCAAAAGTAAACCACAAAGACACATAAAGGTCACAAAAAGAAGCAGACCTAAACTTGAAGGCTTGAGTCTCACACAAGCATCAGAAACTACAAAAGAAATCCACATGTCAAAATCACAGAGAAAAAATAATAACACGAAAAACCAAAATAACATATCCCCACC
>NW_008331662.1:1387319-1388497 GCF_000622305.1 Nannospalax galili
AATGAGAACCCCCTAGAGATAATGCAGGACATGGAACTCAAAAGAACAATTATAAACATGACAAAAGAATTTGCTGAATTTAAAGAACACACAAAAAAAGAAATGAAAGAACTGAAGGAAGATACGGATAAACTTCTGAATGAATTCAGAAAAGAATTAGAAATATTGAAGAATACTCAGGCTCAAATGAAGAAGGAAGTGAAACACTCAGTAAGCCAATTAGAACGTCAGGAGAAAGCCTCACCAACGAACGAAATGGAAAACAGAGTATCAAGACTAGAAGATAAAATGGACGAACTAGACCACACAAGCAAAGACCATGAAAAATTTAAGAAATCACAAGAATGGAATATGCAGGAATTGTGTGACACCATAAAAAAACAAATTTACGAATAATGGGCATTCAGGAAGGAAAAGAATCCCAAGATAATGGCATGGATCAGATCTTCCCAAAATTAAAAAAAGACATGCCCATACAAATACAAAAAGCATACAGAACATCAAACAAACAGGACCAGAAAAGAAACTCTCCACAGCACATCACAGTAAAAACACTACACGTACAAAACAAAGAGACAATTCTGAAAGCCGCAAAAGAGAAACAAGTCACATACAAAGGAAAACCCCATTAGGATTACAGCTGACTTTTCAGTGCAAACTATGAAAGCCAGAAGAGCCTGGACCAAAGTATTCCCAGTTTTAAATGGCCACAGATGCCAACCCAGATTACTATACCCAGCCAAAATGTCTATTACAGTCAAAGGAGAAAGAAAAATCTTGATGACATAAATAGGCTGAAGGAATTCATGTCCACAAAACCAGCCCTTCAGAGAGTTCTGGTAGCAATACAAAGAACTGAAGAAAGGAATGACTATACCCAAGGATTTGTGGAAAAAATTCCAATGAAGGTATTAACTGGAAAGGTACAGACATATCAAGAATGTAAACAGAAATAAAAATGACCAGATTCAATACCCATCTTTCATTAATAACTTTAAATATTAATGGACTGAACTCCCCAGTCAAAAGACACAGACTAGGTGAACTAAAAGGATTAAGAAACAAAATCTATCTATTTGATGTCTGCAAGAACCTCATCTCACTTTCAAGGACAGACACTATCTTAAAGTGAAAGGATGGAAAAAAATATACCAAGCAAATGGCACTAAGAAAAAAGC
>NW_008331662.1:1388907-1389439 GCF_000622305.1 Nannospalax galili
CTGGGACACAAAACAAACCTCAACAAATACAAAAAGATTGAAATAATTCCATGCATTCAATCAGACCACAATGCAATAAAGCTTGCATTCAACATCAGAAGAAGCCCTAGTCACCACATAACACAATGGAGATTAAACAACACACTCCAGAATGATGAAAGGGTCCAAAGAGAAATTAAGAAAGAAAGAAAAGTATTCCTGGAACTAAATGAAAAGGACAATACAACACAACAAAACCTCTGGGACACTTGAAAAGCGGTTCTTAGAAGGAAGTTTATGGCTCTAAGTGCCTACAACAAAAAAATCGAAAGAACACAAAAAATTGACTTAACATTGCAACTCAAGACACTTGAAAAGCAACAGCAAACGAAACCCAAACCCAGCAGACAAGAAGAAATAACAGAAATCAGGGCAGAAATTAATGAAATTGAAACAAAGAAAACAATACAAAGAATCAACGAATCCAAGAGCTGGTTCTTTGAAAAGATACACAAGACTGACAGACTGCTAGCCCAGTTAACCAAAAGAAAGA
>NW_008331662.1:1389887-1390282 GCF_000622305.1 Nannospalax galili
AGGGAGAACTTCCAAATTCCTTCTATGAAGCCAGCATCACTCTAATACCAAAGCCAGGTAAAGATACAACCAAAACAGAAAACTTTAGACCCATATCCTTCATGAACATGGATGTAAAAATTCTCAACAAGATACTTGCAAACCACATACAGACACACATCAGAAAGATCATACAACATGATCAAGTCAGCTTAATCCCAGAGATACACAGATGGTTCAATATACGTAAGTCGGTAAATGTCATAAATCATATAAATGGGCTCAAATACAAGAACCACATGGTCATCTCAATAGATGCAGAGAAGGCCTTTGACAAAATTCAACATGCATTTACGTTCAAAGTCCTAGAGGGAATTGGACTGGAGGGAACATACCTCAACATAATTAAAGCCATA
>NW_008331662.1:1390939-1392243 GCF_000622305.1 Nannospalax galili
ACTGGAGGAAAGGCAGCATGTTCAGCAAATGGTGCTGGAAAACTGGATCTCCACCTGTAGAAGAATGAAACAAAACCCTTATCTTTCACCTTGCACAAAAACAATTCCAAATGGATCAAAAACCTCAATGTGAAGCCTGAAACTCTGAAACTGTTAGAAGAAAACATTGGGAAAAACCTTAAAGATACAGGTGTAGGAAAGGATTTTCTAAACCGGACATCAATTGCTCAGGAAACAAGGCAAGAATTAACAAATGGGACCTCATTAAACTAAAAACTTCTGTACATCCAAAGAGGCAACTAGGGAAGCCATCAGAAAACCCCCAGATTGGGAGAAAATCTTCACCAGCGACACATCTAACAGACATTTAATATCCAGAATATATAACAAGCTCAAAAAACAGACAAGAAGTAACTCAATTAAAAGATGGGCTAAGGAGCTGAACAGAGAGTTCTCAAAATAAGTAAAGATGGCTATGAAGGATCTTAAAATATGTTCAACATCACTAATAATTAGGGAAATGCAAATTAAAACCACTTTAAGATTTCACTTCATCCCAGACTGGCTAAGATCAAGAAATGAAATGATACCAAATGCTGGAGGATGTGGGGAAAGGGGAACACTCATCCACTTCTGGTGGGGCTGCAAACTGGTTCAGCCCATATGGAAAGCAGTGTGGAGAACTCTTAAAAAACTACAAATGAATCTACCATTTGACCCAGTTATACCACTCCTTGGCATATACCCAAAGAATCATCCTATTGCAGAGACACTTGTACATCCAAGTTTGTTGCTGCTCTTTTCACAAAAGCTAAGAGATGGAAGCAACTTAAGTGTCCCTCAGTTGACAAGTGGATAATGAAAATGTGGTTCATTTATACAATGGAGTTCTATTCAGCAGTAAAGAAATATGAAATAATGAAATTTTCAGGTAAATGGATGGAACTAGAAACTGTTATACTAAGTGAAGTAACACAGACTCAGAAAAACAAACGACACATGTTCTCCCTCATGTATGGATCCTAGCACTAAATCCTTATATGTATGTATCCAGATATAACTGCAGGAACCAGGATAATGAAAAGAAACCAGGGAGGGAAAGGGAAAGAAAGATTCTGAGAAAGACGAGTAGGAGGCAGGTGTTGCTAAAGGAGAAATGGATAAAAATGGGGGTATTTAAATGGAATAGAAGAAGGGAAAGTTATACAAGGAACACTGGGGATAAAGGAAAGAAGGAGCTCAAGAGAGGTTAGACCATAGGAGACTGGTATTACCAAGGGAGAAATGGTGAAAATGGGGATACC
>NW_008331662.1:1393137-1453814 GCF_000622305.1 Nannospalax galili
GCAACAATGCCAGACAGGCGATACCTTCTTTTGAGTTGTTGGCCAGGGTGGCCAAAGGGATTCCCAGATAGTAACCCAGCATAGAAATGGGAAAATGAACAGCAGACCCCAATCTTATCCAAAGAATATAGACAACTGATTACAGCTAGATGAGGAACAGCTGACCTTCCTAAAACAAAGACCTTTAGATAGGCTAATTAGAGTCACCAGAAGAGCAAATAGTGGGGAATGGCTGGGGTACCGACAACACAGCAGAGAGTAGCAGGGATATCAGAGTAGGGAGGGAGGCTATGGGAGGGTGCTACCTGGGAAGTGGGTGTAAAAATAAACTTTTAAAAAATTAAAAAATAATAATTCTCCAAAGCATAAAAATTTGGTCCTTAATAATTAGTAGATGAGAAAAACATTACCATTGAAATCTGATGACTTTATATCCATGCTCAGATGCCAAGGAGCTCAGAAAGTAACCAACTGTGACTAGTAATATTAGATACGTAGAGATTAGAGATGCATGTGCAAATATCTAAGTGTTAGTAGCATTAAAAATGAGTCTTTTCTGTATGAAACTGTATTTTAATAATGAAATGGAGATCTTTTTTAAAGTTTAAAACCTCACTTAATTTTATGTCTTATAGGGTTTAGACAGAGTATAATATTGTGTAACTGTATCAATTCAACTATATACCTAAAAATTTACAGCCAATTTTGAAAGAGATACATCTTAGCTCTGGAAATTGTTATTGAATATGTCAATGCTGTTGTAATGAAATGCTTCTTCTAATTATATGGTTATTAAATAAATATTTTTTTAATTAAAAAAAAAAGAAACTGCCAAAACTGATACAAGATGTAAGAGATCTAAATAGACTTATAACAAGTTCACCTGACATTTCTAGTAAAGTCTGTATCTAATCCAAATGTCTGAAGAATTAGCACT
Source organism: Nannospalax galili (assembly GCF_000622305.1). Classification (NCBI taxonomy): domain Eukaryota; kingdom Metazoa; phylum Chordata; class Mammalia; order Rodentia; family Spalacidae; genus Nannospalax; species Nannospalax galili. The sequence goes on from NW_008331662.1 coordinate 1,394,075, forward strand.
ACCCTCCCTCCTTTACCTTTCAAAAAAATATAGCCACATACCTAAAAGTCATGAAATGAAGTTCACAAACATCCTGAAAGTTGCGCAAGTCCTCTCTATAAATATACTTAATCTAAAATCTGAAACCTAAAAATATCTCCTGAAATCCAAAATTTTTGAGCATCTGATGGCTCTACTGGTTAATCCCAAATGTTCCAAAAAACCAACACCTCTGAAATCTGCAAAAGTTCCGGTTCCAAGAATTTCTGGGATCTTGTTTTACCTAATTACATGCCATGCAGAACCATTTATTCACATGCCTCTATCTGTGCATCCTTGGATATCTGTTCATCATTCCAGGAATTCTCACCCCAGGCTTCTATGAGACCCTTCCTCTTCGTAGTCTACCCCATCATTTTTTGAGTAACTTCCTGAGCCATGGTGCATTTGAAGTCAATAGTCTAGCCACATGCTTTGCTTTTATACCTGTTTCTGCAGTTCACAAGTTGGTAGAGTGCAGAATGAAGAGCTTGAAAATAATTTTCCTTCAGGATTTTGAAAGTGTAATACTATTACTACTTTCCAATGCTGACTCATATTTTTTATAAAATATTATTTTTATTTTATGTGTATGTTATGCCTGCATATAGGTAAGTGCACTCATATTGTGCAATGACTGGAGTTGTTAGCTGCCATGTGGGTGCTGGGATTCGAACCCAGGTCTTCTGCAAGAACAGTGTTCTTAACCGCTGAGCCTTCTCTCCAGCCCCATTCATATTTTTTATGAGCATTTAGGACCGTCCCTTTATTTCTGATGTCTAAAACATCAATGTGTACTTTTCCAAACACTATGTTGAACATTCCATGAGTCTGTGTTTTCCTAGGGAATGAACTCAAGGCTCTGGGCACGCTAGGCAGGTGCTCTTGCTCTACCATTGAGAATTATTTTTACAGTTTTTGAGACATGGCCATGCTAAATTGCCCAGGTTGACCTTGACCTAGTCATAACCCAGGCAGGCAATCCTGCTTCAGCCACCCTAGCACCTGAGATTGTAGGTGTATACCGCTCCACTTGATTTCCATGAACCCTCCCTCAACGCTTCTGTTCAATCATTTATTTTCTCCACTCATTTTCTCACTGCTTTTCCTATGTTGAGCCTCCAAGTGTATTCTGATTTTATTTCCTCCTACTTTACATCCCTTATCTTGGAAATGTCTCTCAACGTTATATTAATACTCTAAATTTTCAAATCTTCTATTGTTTAATATCTTAAAACTTCCCACCCTTCTATTATTTCATAGTCTCAATTTTAGAGCTCTTCATTTTCTAAACATGATTTTTATAGGATATTCCAAAGGTATCACTTACATTTTAGTTTTCTTCCAGGGTTCCTACTTCCTTCTCTTTTAGGTTATTCTCAAATGGTTGGTGAGCCTTAATCCTTATTTAAGAGTAAGTACTTAAAAGTTGTGGGTAGGTACCACTATAATACAATCAATCTGAGTCATTTACCTGATGGATCTTCATCTGTTATCAACTGAGTTTTTGCTTTTCCTTTATCTCATCAGCTTGTTGTAAAAGGATGAATTTTCGGATCTCGTATCTGGAAATAGGATCCTGACAGCCAGAGCTGAGAGGAAAAAAGAGGCTGGCATTGATTTCTAGTTTAACATGTAGATGTCTATTCAATCCTCCCTGATTTTAGGTATGATACCCTTACCCTAACCTGTACCTAGTTATCTTCAACAGAGATCTTCCATTTCAATGTTAAGAAACTTGGATGAAGGTAAAAGATGATTTCTGGTCCCAAGAGTGTTGTTACACAAACGTACAGAAAATTCTTTCAGAAGTACCTGTAGCCACCTTTAATATCACCAATTCTAGACCAAATGTATGTCTTTTTCACTGACAGCAAAGTCAGCTTTCTCTACACAACTGTTACTACCTGCTCCCAGGATTTACTACAGTGATCAATCTTCCAGTTTTGTACGGAGATCCTCTACCTTGTATTTTTTTAATCCTTTATACAATTCTAGTGGGAAGTTGGTAATAAATGGCTATTTAATCCATGTTAAAGGGAGCGCTCATCAGTTTCCATGTTCACGTTCTCATTGTTCCAGCTGCTGATTTATTGCAATAGGCAACCTGGACAGTCAAATACAAATCTATTTTACCATGTTCTTACGAACTATTATCATTTCTAACTGCAAGCATATATTAGCTGTTAGACACTACTTCCTTAAAAACTAAACCTCCTTTAGCTCCAAAACTTGTCCCAATTCTTAATTTTTAAAAATAAGATTTAAGCCAGGCATGGTGGTGCACACCTTTAATCCCAGCACTCAGGAGAAAGAGGCAGGCGGATCTCTAGGAGTTCTAGGCCAGCCTGGTCTCAATAGTGAATCCAGGACAACTGGGGCTACAGGGAGACCCTGTCTCAAAAAGACCAAAAAAAATTTAAATTTATAAAATAATTAAAAACTGAATTCTAGGGTTGGGGGTATGGTTCTGTGGTTGAGTGCTTGCCTCTCATGCCAAGAAAATTTGTTTAATCTCCAACATACAAAACGAATTACATAATTTAATTTCATAAAATTCTAGAAAAACAGATCTTTGTGAGTTCGAGGCCAGCCTGGTCTACATAGTGAGTTCCAAGACAGCTGGGGCTACAAGGAGACCCTGTCTCAAAAATAATAATAATAATAATAATAATATAGGTTCAATTAAGGGGATCTTAAAATTCTAGTAAAGCTAAATGTATTTTAAATATATATTCAGGCAATTAAAATTAAGCATTTCTCCCCCTACTGTTGAGTATAGAGTACAGTTCAGTAGTAAAACACTTGCCTGCCATACATGAAGTCTTGGTTTCCATTGCCAACATTTAAAAAGTGTTTCCAAATATTCTTAAATTTTATATTTTTATTTTATGTGTATGAATGTTTAGTCTGCATGCATGTCATTGCACCGGTGTCATGCAATGCCTGCAGGAGTCAGAAGTCAGCTGTTAGCTGCCATGTGGGTGCTGGGAACCAAATCCAGGTTCTCTGTAAGAGCAGTCAGTGTTCTTAACTGCTGAGCCATCTCTCCAGCCCCACACTCCTAGATTTTAAAACACATTATCTATTTAGTAATAAAAGCTATCATGGTCCAGATCATTAACTTTTATTTATCTCCTGTTTGTCTATCAGTACAAGTATCCATTAGAATTTTTCTTATACCATGGCTAGCATATATTATTATAATTAAAAATTCATCATTCAATTATACTAATCTCAAATGTATTTAATTCCAAGTCCAGCCATTACAGCTAACTTCTCTTGGGTTTCTGTTCTCACATCAAACGTAGTAACAAAGAACTGCTAAATTCATTGAGTCTTCTATGGAAAAAGATAGGTGTATCTTAAGATTTATTTAACTTTTGCTGTAAACTATGTAAACTTTATCCCCAACAAAATTGCTGAATATCAGAAAATGGTAGACATTTTTCATTTTGTTTGGTTTTTAATATTTATTATTTTTATTTATTTATAAGTGTATTGCCAGCATGTATGTGAGAAAGCCCGTGTAGGGCAATGCCGGAGGTCAGAAGAGGGCTTCGGATTCCCCTAGAACTGGAGTTAAGGATGGTTCATAGCTGCCATGTGGGTGCTGGGAATTAAACCTGAGTCCTCTGCAACAGCAGTCAGTGCTCTTAACCACTGAGCCATCTCTACGGTCCCTCATTTTATATGGTATTTGGGTGTGGTCCATGTGCCTGTGTGTAGAAGCCAGAAATAGATGTCAAGTGTCTTCCTCTGTTTATCACCTTCTACCTTGTTTTTGGAAACAGGGTCTTACGGAACCTGGAGTTTGCCAATTCAGCTACACTGGCCTGTGTGGGAACTCCAGAGACATACCTGTCAATTCTTTCCACTCTTCTCTCCCAACCCCCCATCCCAGTGCTGAGGGGCTGAGGTTACAGATGAAGGAACCTGCACACAGCTTTTTAATCCTGATACTTGTGCAGCAAGTACTTACTAAGCCATCTGCCCAGCACCAATTTGTGTTTGTTTTTATCTTTTTGAGACAGGGTCTCCCTGCAGCCCCAGCTGGCCTGAAGCTGGCCTGAAACTTGCTATGTAGACCAAGCTGGTCTTGAACTCACAGAGATCCACTTGCCTCTACAGACTAAAGGCATGCATCACAAATGCCGGGCTAATTTGTTCCATTTTTATGTTAATACTGCACTATACACACTTAGAAGCCTCAGTATTTCCTGTGCTCTGTTTTAAAAATATCCATCCTTGGGGTGGAGAGATGGCTCAGCGGTTAAGAACACTGGTTGTTCTTGCAGAAGACCCTGGTTCGAATCCCAGCACCCACATGGCAGCTAACAACTGTCCGTAACTCCAGTCCCAGGGGATCTGACAGCCTCTTCTGACCTCCGTGGGCATTGCACGACACGGGTGCACTTATCTACATGCAGGCAGTACACGCATACACATAAACGAAAAATAATAAAAATTAAAAAATAAAATATCCATCCTTCCTTATGCCCTCTCCCAACCACCAAGATAATCACCTCTATTCTGACCCTTTGCACTTCAATCACATCTCCTCCAATCATGTTCTAGCTATCTTCTATTTCTTCATGCAATTCTGGCCAATGACCATCAGTAAAACCCTTTATTTTGAATTTCCAAGCAAAGCCAGATTCTTCAACTCATGTCACAATCTTAGCAATTATTATCTTTATTTAAACTAGGTCAGACTCCAAGAAAAATACTTGCATTCTAGAATTTCCAGCCCTGTGTTATTCTTTTAACACTCCTTTCTCCCTAACTGATACTCTCCCTTTCCAATCTATTCATACTACAGCTTCAAAATTTAAGCAAAAAATTACTTCTGCAAAGCAGTTTCATTAACTAATTTACTCACATCATTCACACTTTTACTTCATATCAGTGTAGTACCATAATTAATTACCCCCTCCAAGTTATTTTATACACCATCAGCACTTTGAGCAGGAACCATGTTCTATTCTCTGTGTATGAGCATTCCCTACCTGTAGCAAGCTACTAAGCTGTAACTAACCCAGCTAAAACAAATGAAAATTGGGGAATAAATCATACAAAGACGTACCTGAAAAGAAAGTCAAATTTCCAAAACTAAATTCACAGATATCAAAACACTGAACAGACTCACACATTTTCTGTAGAAGTCAGTTCTTAAAGCTAACTTTAATAGCATTTTAGCTTTTTGTGAATTTCCTAAAAACTAGCACTCTACACACATAACTATATAAAATCTTAATTTCTAGAGATAAAAGTATGAACTTTTTCAATGCCTAATCTAACCAATTTTGCTTTTGTCCTCTAACCCACCACAAGAAAGTTTAGTGGATGAAGTTTACCATATCAAGATAATTATTAAGTCTTAGAGCAACAATATATTAAACATTTATTCCAAAAGACAAAAATACTTTATATGGAGTATGGGCTCAAAAGCATTCATAATTCAAATCCTAATAAGTCTTTTCATGATTATTTCTAAAGAATATATAAGATTCATACCTCAAAAGTATAACAGAATGTAAAGCTATGTATTTTTTTTTATAATGTACTTAAGTCATCCAGATTTCAGAAAAAAAAATTGCCCCAAATCAACACTATACCATGGTAAAGTTTCGACTGCTTAACGTTAATGAGTAACAATGGTAAAAATACTGGTCCCAGTGTAAAAACAAACAAAAAACCCTAATTTAAGCACTAGAAGTAAAAATCATGATCAACAATTCCATTTCCCCATTTCTTCTTTTCTGGGGGAATAGATGTTGGGGAGGGATTGAGACACAGTCTCATGTAGGCCAGGCTGGCCCCAAACTCACTGTTAGCCAGATGACCTTCAACTCCTGATCCTCCTGTTTCTACCTCAAGTGCTAGGGTAACTGGCATGTGCCACCACACCTAGCTAGCAATTCCCTTTCAATTTTCAGTTGACAAAGTCTCCTTTACAGGCTTTAACCAATCAGACTCTTGTGCAACTGCCTGTATATACATTAACATTCTAGTTATATGCTAAAAAAAAAGTCAGAATCTTTTTACTTGCGGTATATACTTAACTGTACAATAAAGTAAAACAATTCATTGATACCTCTATAATTACATTAAGAAATGTTCAAAACCTTATTAAGCAACCTGCAAGGCCTGTGAGTTAACCTACACAATGCCTACTATTTAAAAGGCTCCAAAAGGCATCTATATAAGGAGGTAATCCATGTCCTTCCTGGCTGTGTGCCTAGAGAATACTATAAAGCAAGCAGACAGCTATATTATTTGAGGAGGCAACTGGAATCTCTGCAGTCTAAACAAATTTTCAGGTCCTAAAACTAACCTACAAAGAGTTACTAGTCATGAAAACTAAGAATCTCCTCTACAATCCTTCTCTAAACCATACTTGGGGGGTAGCTATCATTTGATTTACCTCCATCCATAATGCCAAACACTCACAAATTCCTTCTACCCTTAGAAAGGAGAACTATCTGCCATAAACAACATCAGACAGAACAGTAGCTCTTCTACAAGGGGAAACTACTAGGAGACAGCACAGAACACCTTTTTCAGCGTGAAAATGTTTATCATGATCTACATTCTAGGTTAGTTACCTATGTATATATTCTTACGTAAGAATTCAGAGTTTACTCAATAGTTTTGCACATATCCTATTCCCTGAAATGGGATCTCTTTGAGGACCCACAGGCTTTGGTATTTTTTTCCAGCATTTTTCTTACTCCATGTCAGATTCATTTTACTAAATGTCAATATTCATAAAGTGTTCATAGATTAGGTACACTCAATATATCATAACTGTTTCTATACCTCACACATCCCATCCCAAAATTCTACTCTACTAGTATTTTAATTTCCATCAATTCTTTGAGAGTATTCTTTTTTTTTGGGGGGGGGGGGTCTTTTTGAGACAGGGTCTCCCTGTAACCCCAGCTGTCCTGGAACTCACTATGTAGACCAGGCTGGCCTTGAACTCACAGAGATCCACCTGCCTCTGCCTCCCGAGTGCTGGGATTAAAGGCGTGCACCACCATGCCCAGCGAGCATATTCTTTTTAAGCACTCCCTTTCGTCAACCATCCTTTAAAGTTCAATTTCACAGGTTCACAATATCATACAAAGCTTTTTTTTTTCAAACTCAAAAATTGTGCATGTTTTTTGGTAGATGAAAGATATATACATTGTAAAATGCCTAAATTGAGCTTAAGATACGCACTTCCTCACACATTACGAGCATTTTAAATATAGTCAACAATTATCAATTATAATATTAACTACTATTATGATACTTCACAAATTATCTTTGGAAATATCCTTGAAATGAGAAGCTTAATAAATATAGGACACTGGAGAGGTGGATCAGTGGTCCACTAAGAGCACTTGCTCCACTCCCAGAGGACCCAAATTCAGTTCCCAGCATCCACATAAGGTGGCTCATACCTGCCTATATCTCCAGTTCCAGGGGATGTGACAATTGCTTCTAGGTCTCCTTGGACATCTGCACACTGATGGCAGATACACAGGCACATATATACATATCAATAAAAATACTGAAAAGAAAAAGCAGTAAATATAAAGCCACTGTTTATAAAATAATTATATTAGAAATAACTATGCCTTTAATCCCAGCACTCGGGAGGCAGAGGCAGGAGGATCTCTGTGAGTTCAAAGCCAGCCTGGTCTACACAGTGAGTTCCAGGACAGCTGGGGTTACAGGGAGACCCTGTCTCAAAAAGACCAAAAAAAAAAAAAAAAAAAAAAAAAAAAAACAACTACAAGGCAGTCCGGCATGGTGGAACAACACTTTAATCCCAGAGGCAAGTCGATTTCTAAGAGATAAAGGCCAAGCTGGTCTCCACAGCAAGTTCAGGATAGCTGGGGATACAGCGAGACCCTATCTCAAAAAGAACCCCACCCCCCGACCCCAACAAAAGAGAAAGAAGCTACAGGGGCTAGAGAGATGGCCCAGAAGCTAAGTTACAGAGGACCAGGGTTGGGTTCTCAACATTCGCATGGCAGTTAGCAATCAAGTTAAATAAAAGAATTTCAAGGGATCCAAAGTCCTCTCTGAACTTCAGATTCCTGCACTCATGTGATGCACATACACACACTCAGGAACATATACATACATAAAATTCAAATTTTTTTAATTAAAAAAATATTAAAGCTAAGGGATAAGTTTCACTATGTAACCCAAGTTAGTCTTGAACTCACTATATAACTATATTAGCCTCAAACTTGTTCTCCTGCCTCAACAAGTCCTGGAATTATAGGCATGCTGCATCATATTTGGCCTATTTTTAGCATCAATTTAATGGCTTTTGGTTATGACACTTTAGTCTGTAAAAATACAAGAAACAATGGCTTTCAGATGACTATAAATTTACTGTACCATGTACACCTTACTGATGTTTGAGTCAAATGTCCTACAACAAAGCACAGGGAGCCTAATAAACCCCGTAACAATCCTAGTCCAAAAAAAAAAAAAAAAACCCAGGAGATAAAAATTATACTACTTATTATACCAATTATACTTATCCTTGGGAAAAGGATAGCCATACAAGCAGAAGACAGGAAAAGACCTTATCTCTAGACTTAAGAGACACCTGGACTCAAACTTAGCAATCTGTAAGTACATGATCTAAATCTGAGGTGTTTTCTTATATGTAAAACAATTAGAATAACTCACAGCATTATTACAGAAACACGTAAGACATTTTAATTTTATAGTAATGTTTAATGACATCGTTAAACATTACTGTTTAATATAACGTAATGGATCATAAGTGACTTTTCAAACCCGGTTTGGTGGTGCAAACCCGTAATTCCAGCACTTGGGTAGAGGAAGTGGGAAGATCCGGAGTTCAAAAGCATCCTCAGATACATAACGAATTGTGGAGGACAGCCTGGGCTATGTGAAATCATCTCAAAAGATCATAAGTGAGTTTTCCCTTATTTTTCAAATTGCTAGAAATTTTTAATACATACCTATTTATGTAAACTTAAAATTATTTTATTAGCTTTTACAATTTTCTTTAGAAGCTGAAAGTTTTGTGTTTATGATAGGGGAAAAGAGAGAAAAATAAAGAGAAAAGATAATACTTAGCTGGGCATGGGGGCACATATCCTTAATCTGAGTACCCAGGAAACAGAGGTAGGTGGATCTCTGAGTTCAAGGCCAGCCATGAGTACACAGCAAGTTCCATGCTAACCAGGGCTACATAACAAGGCCCTGTGTCAAAAAAAGAAACACAAAAAAGACTAACACTATCCTAGAATGTGAACCTGCATATGAGCAAAGAGGAAAGCAGGATCAGGAAATGCTCTATCTGGGGAAACTAAAATACCCAGACTCAAGACTGTCCAATGAAAAGATCCCATTTCCTTATTTCCTTTCTCCTGTTTTTTCAAAGGAGGGGTTCACAGGTATACATACATCAGGGTCAGAGGTTGGCATCAGTTCTCTACCCTTTTTTTTGTTTGTTTGTTTGTTTTTGTTTTTTGAAACAGGGTCTCCCTGTAGCCCCAGCTGGCCTAGAACTCACTAGGTAGATCAGGCCGGCCTCTGCCTCCCAAGTGCTGAGATTCAACAGCTCTACCTTCATTTTTACAAGGCTGCTCACTAAACCTGAAGTGCAAATGGATTTGGCTAGGGTGGCTAGGCAATGAGCTTAAGGAATCCTCCGGTCTCTATCCGCCCAGTGTTGGGACTGGTTACAGGCATATGCCTCAGGTGACTTTTTACAATGGGTACTGGGCATCTAAGAGTCCTCATGCTTTCATGCAAGGCACTTTACCAAGTGAACCATCTCCTTAACCCCACCCTCCTCACTGTACCTAGAGTTCATATGCATATTACATTCTTATGTATGTTACATTCAAACACATATGCCATCCTCATAGACAACATTAAATGGCAGTAATGAAATTCTGCATGTTGTAAACAAAACTCATTCCCAAGTATACCATCAAGTGGATACACTGAAAATTTTAATATAGTTATGATTTTTGTTGTTTTTTGGTTTTGTTTTGTTTTTTTGAAACAGGGTCTCCCTGTAGTCCCAGCTGTCCTGGAACTCACTAGACCAGGCTGCCTCTGCCTCCCTAGTGCTGGGATTAAAGGTGTGCACCACCACGCCCGGCCCTGTTTTATAATCAAAAGATACATTTTAATATAATTTTAATAGACAGGGCCTACGAATAGAACACTAACAAAGCATACAACTCCAAATCACCACAGGTAAAAATCTTGAGTTACTATCATAAGAATAAACAATGACAATAATAATTTACTATTTTAACAGGTAACACTAACTCAGCATTGAGGGTCAGAAACCTTACTTTATGTGTGAATTCTAGACTGCCAAGATGGTATTAATGTTAAATCTACTTACCTAGTGTTCACACTACTAAATTTGAACACTGCCAGCTTTACCTTAATGGTTCCTCTTTTAAACTTTATCCCTTCATGCCTCTTTATATGCCGAGTTATAAATCCAACTATGATTTTACATGTATGCTTATATACATACTTTGTACCCAGTGAGTCAGTAGTAGCCAAGGCAATCAGTTCCAACTCTGGCAAAGGTTTTTAATCTATCTTCATAGGCCATTCACCAACAAACTGGGCATCACTCTCTTTTAGAATAAATGGTCTGAAAGTACCAATATTATCTAATGTTTAAAATGTGTATATGCACATAAAGATTGTAAACAGAACATCATGGCAAAGGATTTAAAACAGTAACCTTTAAAAAAAACATGTGGTGGTGTATGCCTTTAATCCCAGCACTCGGGAGGCAGAGGCAGGCGGATTTCTGTGAGCTCGAGGCCAGCCTAGTCTACATAGTAATCCAGAACAGCTGGGGCTACAGGCAGACCCTATCTAGAAAAGACCAAAAAAATAAATAAATAAAACAAAACATAATTGATACAATATAGGTAAGCATGCTTCTGGTTTCTTTTTTTTTGGGGGGGGGGGATCTTTTTGAGACAGGGTCTCCTTGTTGCCCCAACTGGCCTGGAATTGCCTGGCAATTCACATGCTTTGTAAACCATACTTTAATCCCAAGACTTTATTATAGGTCTTTTTCTCCCCAATTTTCTCTTTGACCCTTAACACATTTATTTACATTTCTACAATTTGTACAAGTCTTTACAGGGCTGTGATGTAGTTCAGTGGTAGAACAGTGCTTAGCATACTCTAGGTTCTGGGTTTGTCCCTCAGTATCTATCCACCTAAGGTCTTTAATAAATGGCATAGCTGCTGAAAAAAGACTTAAAACACATAAAATCTACATGTATCACCCTAACCAACTTCAATTCTACCATAATCTAGATTAACAGAATTAAATTCATACAACAAATCATTTATCTATACCTTTACCGACAAAATAACAGATCCAAGAACCTAAATGACATGGGAAGGCTATTATTGCAGACAGAGGAGGTAGATCAAAGATTAGCTGAGGGAACGCAGGAAGAAATCGCCTAAGAAAAGCCAGACTTAACCCAGTCGCCCTCCCTCAACCCCAAGATAAGCCTGCTATCATTTTCCTCTTGAAACCTCTGCTTTCTCCTCCTGGAAAGCTAGACAGTTACCTCACAGGGTTGTCTGTTTTTCTTCCCTATATTTCTCACAACTGTGAGATGGGGGGGTGAGCCAGCACAATGTGGCCTGGGTAGGCCTCAAACTCAATCTTTCAAAGGAGAGATGCAATTACAAGTATGGGCCACCAACTCACTTAATGTGAAGTGATCTATACCTTAAATTCAAAATATAAGGCCATACCAATTCCATAATCTCCTAAGAGCTCCTAATTAACTTCAAAAAGAAGCAACTACACAGATCAACTTTGGCAGATCTGAGAAAAAAAAAAAACTGTAGAGAAACTGAGACCTTAAAAGATGAGGAAATACCCTTTTCACGTGGACTGTTGTTTCCCCAACGTAAGACTGAACTGAATCTGGTGTTCTATTACCCTCCAGACCTCATGTGGTCCTTGTTTAATCAGAAGGGAAATGCTTTAATCAACCAGCAGGGTGAGCTAGTGCTAGAATCAGCTTGATTTTCAAATCCCTAAAAATTCAATGGTATAAATGGCTTGAACTACTAAAAGCAATTATTTCCTTCCAATACACAAGCACCACTTTTAGGACTACTTCAAAGTCACACCTCAATTGTTTAAGATTCTCCATGTACAAAAACATATCCATATACTAGATTAAACATGTACGACATGAAGACCTCAAGAGTAGCCAAATTACAAAATCTACCATTCACTTCCATGTTCTATTTTACAATGCCACCATTTTTTAAAAACTTTTTAAAAACGACTGCTAAAAACTTGTGTTCTATAATTTTAGCATAAAAATTCAACAAGTCAAATTTGCTACAAGCTAAGTCCTCACTGTCTGACTGAAAACAGTCCTGAGAACATACTCTTACACAAATAACATCCATTTCTCTCAGAGTCACAAGGTAAGAAGAGTCCAAATAACTACTCCTAAACAACTAACACTGTCCTTGGAACCATTTTGTAACTCGCTTTGAGTTTTTCTGTTCCCCTTCTGCTATCCATCATAGAATCTCAATTTAACCCAAACATTCCCTCCTATAACTTGAATGACAAGCTAAACCTGGAAAGCGTTTAAGGCTTGCAGGTGACGGTAATTACAAATAACCTCAAAGTAACCCTAATTATCACAAAGACTAAGTATAATTAAATCTACTCACATAGTGTTGAAAATTATGAAATAGCCTATCAACCCCATCAGAAAAATCAGTCATTCTAAAACACTTTAAATGGCCCAGAGGAGCCTTTTAACAACTTCAGCTGTTTTTATCAAGTTGACATCCAAAAGTTCAATATCCCTGTGAGATCCCACTATAGATGATTTTACTACTTGTTGCATTTCCTAAAAGACTTGTAGTTTGACCTAAAACGTCATTTTAAAAAGTAGTCTGAGTGGTATATTTATCCAAATACCATTACAATATGAAAGACCTCAGAGCCAGTTCCATCTTCAGCATCTATTTCATTTCTTAGCAAGTTCTAGCAATACTGGCAGTTACCTTTAACTTTCCAAACAGATTAGCATGCACTTTTTGGTTTTAATTTAAATTTCCGAGGCAAATCTGCTTTTGGAAAATCTCAAAAGTCATACATAAGCAGCATGATCAGAGATTACATCACATTAAATTTATTGTCATAAAGTTCTCATTAATGACGCTAATTAACAGGAATCCTCAATAACAAGCCCTTTATTTTTTAAACCATTATTAGTTGCTAATTTTCACTTTTCTCATCCCAGCACAATATGACAAAACCAGGAATGAGATAGGAGCTGAAAGACAATCTTCCATTGTACCACTGACTTCCTCATATTAAGGCAGTGGGTAAGAATAGTGGTTCTTTCAGAGATCTACAATTGAAAAACACTATGATTCAGAAATACATTTCACTGTCAACATAGCTTCTGTTTGCTAATATAAAATTGTTTTCTAGTCGAAAGAAAGCTTAAAAGGGGAGGAGGGACGGAGAGTGGGGAGGGGGTATAATAGACCTGAAAGAAACAAGAAAAATTAAGTTTTAAGTAAGGTTGCAAAGTTCAAATATCATGTTGAACACAGAAATCTAAATGAGTAAACCTAAATGTGTTCGAGTATCTTTCAATGGCTAATACAAAACATGAACTGTTCTGAAACCATCTCTCCCTGCTATTTCCAATATTATGAGTGTGGTAAAAGTGTTTAATGCTCTACAACATGCACACTACTGCATTGGTACTAATCAAGCATTCAGGCTTCACCAATTTAAATGCCCAAGCTAAATTATAACCTCATTATGAAAACTAAGTTGGTTTTCTTACCAAGCCTACCCAAAACCAATATTGCTAACATCAAGTTTCCTAGGTACTTACACATGGCACTGAAGGCAAAGAGCAGGTTTCCTTTCTTTGGGGAACTTTAGTTGTCTAATTTTTGAAATGCTTTCCTTCTTGTGGGACCAAACAACGTTAACTAAACTACTGCAGAGAGGGAATACACGATTAAGGCAAAGTTAATACAACCCCCAGATGCAGCAGTATGCTTGGCATCCATCAGGCCTGGTCAGAACGATGATGTTTGGGGATTTCTGCGGAAATTAACACGTACACAAAACAGGCCCATCATTTCAGACCCCCAGCTGTGGGTATCCCCTCGTTGAGTTTAATGATCACGCAAAATCTGAAGTCTAAATACAAAAGTTTTAGAACAACTCTATTTAAGTCAGTATCACTTAAACAGTTGAAGAAAAAACTTTTTCACTAATGTCGCTAAACCATGGATGGATCCCAACACGAGAGTCGTCTGTGGAAGTCTCGCAACAAGAAACCTTTAGCTCCACCACCTAAGTTTCCAATCACGGGGAAGGGTCTGGGACAACTCATCTTCAGGTTCTCGGGAGAAGTGGAGCACACCTGCTTTCCTCTGGCAGAGATTAAGCTCCCAGGGACACAAAGGCCAGGGAATCAGACCTGGAGAGGCAAAAAGCTTTAGCTGGACACCCACCAAGTCCCTGGCCACCCAAACACTTCGATTTATTTTATCTTTTTAGGTTGTTTTTTTTTTTTTTTCTCTCCTTTTTTTTTTCTTTTACCTCTTGCAGTTACTTCCCAGGCACCTAGCCGCACAAGATGTTGCAGACCAGTGGGGAAGAGGGGAGAGCTATGTGGTCCAGTCCCCAAGTCAGGGGAGGGGTGTGGACAGTTAGCGCCCAGCCGGCGCTCCAGGCCGGGACGCAGCAGCCTCCACACAACGCCGCGGGCTAACTGCTCTCGGCCCGCCCCGTTAGCCCAGGGCATTACAATGGCGACCGCCCGGCTCCCCCGGCCGCCTACTCGCGACCCCCTTCCCCCTACCGCTCACTGGCTGCTCCGCTGCATGTGACTAAACAAAACCCCCCAAGTCTAGAGCCCGGCTCAGCCCCTTTGTGTCCGCCACCGGATCCTCCGACGCCCAGGCGGAAAGGCCCCCCGCCCGTCCCCGAGTCCCGCCCCGCGGCGGCCGCCGCCGCTCACCTAAGGTTCCGCGGCCCCCCGCGGCCGCCACCTCCCCGACCCCGCGGCCTGGGCTCCTTGTGCAGCAGCAACTCCGCCTCCTCGGCCGCCGCCGCCATCTTAGCCTGTGCGGCAAAACGCGTCCTTTAGGATGGTTGGGAGCCAGCCTAGGGCGTAGCTCCCCGGGCCGGAGCACCGCGGGCCGGGTCCCCCCACAACTTCTTCCTCCACCCTTAGTCCCGCCGCCGCCACAGCCGGGACGCCCGAAACCCATTCGGGGCCTCCGCTAATCCGACCAAATAAAACCCCTGAAACTCACAGTTTGGTGCCGTGTGCGTCAAACCGGGGCGACGTTGGGAGCGCGCGGCGTCCCCGCGTCACACGCCGCTCTGTACGCTACTCGGCTCCACTGCCCCCCTCCGCTCCCCGCTTTTCGCCTCCGGCCCCGGTTCCCACGGCGCAGGCGCGCGGCTTTCCCGCCTCTGCCTGGCCGCGGGCCGCCCGGGGTGGCCGGCGAGGAGCTCCCGGGCAGCTGGGCCACTGGAGAGTCTGGGCCAATTAGACCAACGGGGGGCGGCAGAAACAGTGCACCAAGTGTTCTCGGGTGCCAGAAACCAAACAAGGTCACCTCCCCCAGCGGTGACCTAATCACTCCCAAGGAGGTTCCCGCCCCAAAGTAGGCACGCTCCAAATATGGTGGCGACCAAACTCTGCAAAACCCAAGCACTAGGCATGCCTCGGCCCTTTAAGGTGGAACAGGCCCATCTTTGGTTTCTGCCATCATTAGCTAACCTGAATTCTCGTTTCTTTTCCTACTGTTGAAGAACGCGAAACACTACAGTCCTAACTGTGGAGGAATGGCAAATGTTGTAGGGTGTTAGAGACCGTCGCTAGATGCCTGGGGGCCAGGCAAAGAAAGCATTAGGTGTCGTATCTCAATTACCAAGACAAGTCAACGCTAAAAGATGCCCTGGGTTTGTGCTACTTGGACTCTGAGGACACGTGCTGCTTACTGAATGTGCCTGGGTTGGCCAGATTGGAGTCACATAAGAAAACATCTGAGATGCTGCTTAACTCTTCACACAATCAATACAGTCCCCAGAGACTCCTCTAAACCTTCCCTTTTAACAAGCATTCAACCCTAGGATTGTGAGAGAAGTGGAACACTGATTAGACTTATTTTCTTTGCTTTTGAAGTGAGCCAACAAGTACCTAACCTGTTTAAGATGAACCAAATGTTCCCTAAAAATCTATTAGTCCTAGCCTATTAAATTCTTTGGTTTCTCTGAAACACTTTCTCATGAAAATCTTTTTGTTTTCGTTAGTTGAACAGCTATCGTGAACTGTGCTCCTCCAAGCCCAAGATATTATTGGCGTTCAGAGGAATACACCGTAATTGTTTTTTGTATTCATTTGGCAAGAAATAAAGTGTCTTTCGTAGGAAGGTGCCCTCAGTAGCAACACAGATTCCAAATACGAGATATTTTACCACTTAGACTGATTGCTTCACTAGCTAGTAACCTCTAACATTTGAGTGTTTACTGTGTACCAGGCATCATTCTAACTTGTTCAATTTCATTACAACCTAAGGAGTCAAAG
Organism: Nannospalax galili; assembly: GCF_000622305.1. Lineage (NCBI taxonomy): Eukaryota > Metazoa > Chordata > Mammalia > Rodentia > Spalacidae > Nannospalax > Nannospalax galili. The sequence continues at coordinate 1,410,745 of NW_008331662.1, forward strand.
AGATTAGATCATTTTCTCCAAGTCTCACAGCTCTTTGGTCTGTTTCAAAATGCAAACTTGCCTTCATTACACGATCAGGTAAATAATCCAAATATAAGTGTGTGTGTATTTCAGCCAGTTGAACCAATGCACTTTAGATCAATTTACTTGCAGACTCCATTAGAACTGTAAATTCTAATATTAGACTTACAGTATAAATGTGCACTATGAAAGATCTGAAATATAGCTTGATGATAAACTGTAATATTACAGAAATGATATTAGATGTAATTATATTAGGAGTAATAAGAATTGATGAAACTCTTTGTAGCCAAAAAAAAAAAAAAAAAAAAAAAAAAAAAAAAAAAAAGCTTGAATAAGATTGCAAAATAGGGAGCTGGAGAGATGGCTCAGTGCTGCTCTTCCAGAATGGGAATCAGAAAGCTTGAATAAGATTGCAAAATAGGGAGCTGGAGAGATGGCTCAGTGCTGCTCTTCCAGAAGACCTGAGTTCAGTTCCCACCCATGTTGTATGACTCACAACCACCCATAACTCTAGAAAAGAAATGCCTTTGTTGTTAATTTCTTCCATTGAAAAGTTCCAAATATTCTGTAATATTTGCTTCACATCTATCAAAGGAAAGAGGGCATATGTGTAATTTCAGCTGTTACATCTGCTTTCTTAAAAGGATTGTGCCAGGTGTGGTGGTACACGACTCTAATCCCAGCACTTAGAAAGAAAGCAGAGGCAGGTACAACTCTGCAAGTTCAAGACCAGCCTGGTCTACATAGTGAGTTCCAGGACAGCTGGGGCTACAGGAAGACCCTGTCTCAAAAAAATAAGATAAGCTAATAAATTGAATTATATATATTGATTTTCCTTGTAATCAAAAACTGGGAAATACAATTGGGCAAATGTACTCCTTTTTAACTGCATGGCAATTATTAGAAATTAGATGTAAAGATCATTGGTTTAAATATAGATGAAATGAAATTAAATATCTTCAAGATGAACATGAAATCTTTTTTTTTACACAATGTCTTATGATTCTTGGCTGACCTCAAACTCACTACTAGCTTAAAGTTCAGATCCTCCTGCCTGTACCTCCTAAATGCTGGGATTACATACATTCAGCACCATGCCTTGTTAATGTAGTGCTGGGGATTGAACCAAGGGCTTTGTGCATGGTAGGCAAGTACTCTACAAACTGCTGAACATTCCTAGCCCTCTATTAAATATTACTTAAAATTTTATAACTATGTCAAAGAAAGTAAAGAATGCTAGTTCTTTACTTTTAAAAAAATAGATTTGGCCAAGCGTGGTGGCACATGCCTTTCGTCCCAGCACTTGGGAGGCAGATCTTGTGAGTTCAAGGCCAGCCTGGTCTATATAGTGAGTTCAGGTCAGCTGGGACTACAGGGAGACCCTGTCTCAAAAAGATGAAAAAAAAAAAGATAGATAGATAGATAGATAGATAGATAGATAGATAGATGATAGACAGACAGATAGATTTAAGAAATGTAGTCAGAAATAGAAAAAATGGGACCAAAAAATTATCATGCTATTGTGATGTTAATTTTTTTATGTGCATGACTGTTTTGTTTTTTGTCTTCTTGAGACAAGGTTTCCCTGTAGCCCCAGCTGGTCTGGAATTATGTAGATCAGGCTGGCCTCAAACTCAGAGATCTGCCTGCCTCTGCTGGGATTAAACTAAAGGTGTGCGTCACCACGCCTAGCATCTGATGTTAATTTTATCCAGTTCTCTTTCTACTTTAGAACACTATCATTTCTCTTGCAAATGATAAGATTTCTTCCTGATTGCCTAATTATTTCATTCTTTTTAATTAATTAATTAATTTTGTTGTTTTGTTTTGAGCCAGGATCTCCCTGTAACCCTGGCTGGCTGGAATGCTCTATGTAGACCAGGCTGGACTCAGAGATCTGCCTGCTTTTCCCTCCTGGGATTAAAGGCGGTTGTCACCACCTGGCTCTAATTATTTTATCTTTAATGAAGAATGTTTAGGGTATGATCTCCATGCAGCTGACAGATTGAATCTTATTTCACTATCCTCTCTTCTAATGTTCAGTGCCTAAAATCCTGCACCCATCTCAGCTCTCAAACACCTCAGGATGTTATAGATCAAAAGTCATACGCTCAAAACACTGTTTGCATTTCAAAGGTAACAAAGAGATTAGCTTGCTATACAATCAATGTTTCACCTGGTGCTACAGTTTCGATCTGGAACATTTTCCAAAGTCTCATGTATTGATGGCTTAGTCCCACAGGTGAGAATGAGGTGAGAATGAGGCCCAGTGGACACCATTGGAGCTACAGGGCTGAATGTAGTGCTGTTCACCTTTAATCCCAGTACTAGGGAGGCAGAGGCAGGCAGATCTCTGTGAGATCAAGGCCAGCCTAGTCTACATAGTGAGTTCAACAGGGGCTACAGGAATACCCTGTCTGAAAAACAAAAATAAAACCAAACAAAACAGAAGGCATACTTGGATCTTGGCCTCTCTTCTCTTTTGACTTCCCAGCCATGAAGTAAGCAGCTTTGTCTCAAAACATGCCACACAGGTCACAAAGCAACAGAGCAAACACAACAGGGCCAGAAACCTTGGAAACCTTGAGCAAAAATGAATTTTTTTCTTTCCTTTTTTAAGTTGACTGTCTCGTGTATTATGTTACAGTAACAAGCTGACTAACATGCCTGATGAGAATACCCTGATGCTGTGGAGTCATTTTCTGCCAGGATTTAGCTCTTTGCATTTGAGAATCAGTTAAATCAGAATTTATCAAGTCGAGGTAGATGAAATTGGTAAGAGAGAAATACATAAATCATATGCTAATGTAGTATGAATTTACAGTAAAATTTACTGCCCAGCACAATAGAATACTCAGACTAATCAAAACATTTCTTCTCCATAGAAAAGGGTGAGCATGGTGGCGCATGCCTTTAATCCCAGCACTCAGGAGGCAGAGGCAGGCAGATCTCTGTGAGTTCACCATCCTGGTCTACATAGTAAGTTCCAGGACAGCTGGGGCTACAGGGAGACCCTGTCTCAAAAAGACCAAAAAAAAAAGAAAGAAAGAAAAAAGAAAAGGGCACCAGAATCACAAAGTGTATTGCTCAGGGTTCTCTAGAGGAAGAAAACCTACAGATGGGATATATGTTAAAAGGATTTATTAGATTACCTTACACAATATGATCTGGGTATTCCAACAATGACTGCCTCCATGAAGCTGGATGTCTCAACAGTCCCAGTCTGGTGCTGAAGGCTGGACAGATTCCTGAACAAATGATAGTCTTCAATCCATATTGAAAGCCCAAAGATGGTTCCTAATGTAGTGAAGGAGTGCAGCAGCAGCAGCAGGAGCAGGAGCAAAGTAAATGAACTTCCAGAGTGAAGGCAAGTGGACAAAGAGCAAGAAACTGTCTTCTTCTGTCTCCTTTATCTGGGCTGCTACCAGATGGTACCACCCACATTTAGAGTGGATCTTCCTGCTTAAAAATAATCTGATTAAGAAAATTCTTCACCCTCACCAGAGTGCCTAGCATCCTGCTTTATAGCTGACTCCCCAGATCCAGTCAAGTTGACAACCACGATTAGCATATCAGCCCTCCCCTCCGTGACTGGGTTGGTAAGTATAAAACTAGATGAATATGATCTTAGCAGATGGTTGGTGAAACAATGGCAAATTGTCCTCTGCCATGAACTTGAACCATTAATCTGCTCTCACCAGGACAATAACTTTTATTTCCCTTAAAGATATGTGATAATATACAAGGCAATAGATGTTACAATCTGTAACAAAATGACCTATAATACATATATGTAAAATCTATATCAATTTTATAAAACTTTTTAAAACTTGGGACATCTCTGAAAGTTACCTTAAAAATAATAGTTTGTCTAGCTGTGGTGCACACCTTTAATCACATTAACTAAGGAGGCAGAAGCAGGCTGATATCTGTGAATTCAAGGTCAGCCTGATGCACATGGTGAGACCCTGTTGGGGCAAAAAAAAAGAAAGAAAAGAAAAGAAAAAAGGAAAAAAAAAAAAAAAAACTTGTAATTGGCATTTTTTTCCCTATTCTAAGTGTTCAGAAAATAATGGCACATTATTCAACCAATATTGAATATCTCAGAATCAGTCATATACAATAGCTACTGGACGTTTTGGGGGAATTTCTTGTGTTTGGTAAATTGACTTTCATGAATTTTGTAGTTGTTTCATCACATGATTATTAGACTATCAAAGTTAAAAAATTATGTCAAAGTCCCCAATTCATCAAGCAGTCATAACTGAACTGAAGGATAGTGTCTTTGCTGTTACAGTAACTCACACTTTACTGAATTGGTGGTGATCGTTGTTTTGTTGTTGTGTTTGTTTTTTTCCCGAGGTACTGGATTGTTTATTGGTGAGTTTTATGTAGCTCTAAGGGCATGTTATTTGTCTATTTTTTGAGACCTGGTTTTATGTAGCCCAGGATAGGCTTAAAGTTATCAGGTAGCAAAGGACAACCTTGAAATTTTGGTCCTCCTCTTTTTACCTCTAGAGAACTGGTATTAGAGGCGTGGACTACCACACCCAGGTCAAAGCCTGGGCTTCTTTTGCCTGAGTTGGTGGAGTAGACAAGCACTCTACCAACTGAGCTACATCCCCAGTCCCAGGACATTTTATTCTTTATGAAATAAATGAGTCTTCCACTTGCCAATTTAATAAACTGAGACATTAATTCCCAACATTTCCCAGTATAGACTCAAAATGGGGCTTCTTCTGACACTAATGGTCATTTCTTTTAAGGCATTTTGCCTTCAAGACCCTCCTAGAAATATCCATGAAGATGGAAAGTAGTGAGATACTGACAACTTGGGATAAAATATCTTCTTTCCAACATCAAGGTGAAGGCAAGCCTAGAGGAATGAGATAGGATGGAGGCAAAGGATGATCAGACTAGGAAGTCTCAAAGAAAAGAGAGGGAGATGAGTACCCAGGCTTGTTGGGGGAGGAGGGCAGATGACTATCCTTCCAAGCTGCTTAGAATTAGTTCTAACTACAGTCCATTGTCCCAACCATACACAAAGGTGATGAAGATAACATTATCTTCAGGGAAGAAGGAACTGATAGGAACAAAATCTTGCTTCTTCAATTTAAAACACTCCTCACTTCCTCTCAGGTAACTTTCTGTTGTCTGCTGGTGGCATCGCCAGCATGAATGATTATACTAGCCAACACCTGCATCTCAGGTATGATTAACGAAATATGCTGAGGGCAGCCTGGCTGCTTCTCCAGTGCTGGGCTTTAAAGCACTGGAGCTTCAGAGGAAGGAGCTGATTCCTGACTGATGGAAGCACACTGGGGAGGCTCAGGGAGCACTCTGTGTCAGCATGTGCTCACTGCTTCCTCTTTTCTCCTCTATCTCTCTTTTTTTCTTGACCCAGGGACTCATAAACACAAGGCAAGCTTTTTATCACTGAGCTGCATCCCATTCTTCAATTTTATTTTTAATTTACACATAAAATAGAAAAATTGTACAGAGTACCAGAGTGTCATGTGATCTTTTGATGTATGCATGCATCATGAAATACTGAAATCAAATTAAATGTATCTTTCTTGGAGCTGAAGAGATGACTCAGCAGTTAAGAGCACTTGCTGCTTAATCATGAGGACCAGAGTTCAGATACCAGCACCCATATAACAAGTCACACATTGTCAGCACTTGGGAGGCAGAGGCGGGCAGATCTCTGTGAGTTCAAGGCCAGTCTGGTCTACATAGAGAGTTCCAGGCTAGATGGGGCTACAGGGAGACCCTAGCTCAAAAAGACCAAAAAAAAAAAAAAAAAAAAAAAAAAAAAAAAAATCAAGTCACATATCTAGGGTATGCCTTTAACCCCAGCTCCTACTGGAGTAGAGACAGGGGGATTGCTGGGGCTTGTGTGGCTTCCATCCTTACTGAGAAAAAAGAAAGGCCAAGATTAAGTGGGAGATGGTATCTGAAAGGACTGTGGAGAGTGACTGGGGAGGAAACCCACTTCTGGTCTGCACACGTGCATAGATACATATGTACATACGCTCATACACAGACATATAATAAAGCCATATCTTTCTCCTTAAACATTTGTCATTTCTTTCTGGTGAAAACATTCAGAATTCTTTCTTATACTTTCTTGAAGTACATAGTCCACCATTACCTTAGTCATCCTACTGTATAATAGCACACCAGAATGTCTTACTCCTAAGTACCCATTCATCAACCTTCCCTATTCCTTCCTACCTCGATACCCCATTTCTGGTAACTACCATTCTACTCTTCGGTGGAGTCAGCTCATATTTCCCATGTAACTAAGATCATGCAGTACTTGCATTTCTGTGCCTGCCTTATTTCACTTAACATAATGATCTCTGGTTTCGTCTCTGCTTCATAAATGACAGGATTTCATTCTTTTCAGGGCTAAAGAGTATTCCACTGTATATATGTGCCACATCTTTTAAATCAGTTCATCAGTTGATGGACGTTGAGGTGTTTCCATTTCTTAACTATTGTAAATAGTGTCAATAAATGTAGGAATGCTAGTGTTTCCTCAATATATTGATTTTATTTCTGTTGTGGTTCTGCTGGGAAATGGTGGAAACCATAGGGGTGAGGCCTTAGAGGAAGTAGGTTTTTGGGTGCATTCATCTGAGGACTATATTGAACCCCCAGCACCCACATCTTTCCTTCTCACCATGAGGTAAGGAGTTCTTTCTTCCACATACCTCTGCCATGATGTGCTTGGCTCAAAACAACAGAGCCAAGCAACCAGGGATTGAAAGCTCTGAAACCATCAGCTGTAATAAATCTTTCCTCTTTTTTCTTTTTTTCTTAAGTAATTTAAAAATTTTTATTTGTACAAGTGTCTTTATTGCTGGTATATTTCCTGGTACATGTGTAGTGCCTGAAACCCCTAAGCCATCTCTCCAGCCCCTCTTTTTCTAATTATAAATCTTTATTGCTGTTGTTTAGTTTAAGGATAGTTTATTGAGTACACTGGGCAAAAGGGGCAGTGGACTAGGCAGTGACTAAAGTATGGCCTGTAACCAACCTTTCCTCTTTTAAACATGATTTTCTTGGGTATTCTGTCGTAGCAATAGAAACCTAACACAATATCATTTGAAGATATATATATCTACAAATGTTAGGATATTGTCTAGTTCTTGAAGAATTTCATTGGTGTTTTAATAAGAATTGCACAGTCAGTGTTGGAATTTCTGGGTTAAATGATATTTTTAATTTGAGAGGTTTTGATTTTTTCTGTTTTTTTGTTTGTTTTGTTTTTTTGAAAAGCTCCAGTTGACCTGGAATTTGCTGTGTAGACCAGGCTGACCTTGATCTAGAAGAGATCCACCTGCCTCTGCCTCCCAAGTGCTGGCATTAATGCTGTGCACCACCATACCATGCTCAGCCTCTATCGCCTATTTTTAAACTGGATTATTCGGGGGGTGCTACTAAATTTTGAGCTTCTTTATGTATTTTAGATATAAACTCATTGTCAGATGTATAGTTTGCAAATATTTGTTCCCATTCTGTAGGTTATCTCTTCATTGTATGCAAAACCTGTTTAGTTTTATGTAATCCATTTTTCTGGTTTTGCTTTTGTTTCCTGTATTTTATCCAAACAAATCTTTGGCCATTTCAAAGTCCTGAAGCATTTCCTCCATATTTTTTTCTAGTAGTCTGAGGTCTTACATTTAAGTCTTTAATTCAATTTGAGTTGATTTATAAAACTGGTAAGAGGTAGGGGTTTGGTTTCATTCTTTGTCATGTGAACATCTAGTTTCTTGGTACCATTTTATTGGAGTTGCTTTCCTTTGTTTAATGGTGCCTTGTTGTAAATCAGTTAGCTGTAGATCTACAGACTTAATTCTAGGCCCTTTGATCCATTTTATTGGTCTTGTTCTGTTTTTCTTTTGCCAATACTGTGATGTGTTGGACACTGTAGGCTTATAGTGTATTTTGAAGTCAGGTTTTATTTATTTATTTATTGTCTTTTTGAGACAGGGTCTCCCTGTAGCCCCAGCTGGCCTGGAATTCTCTATTTCTCTAGTAGACCAGGCTGGCCTTGAACTCACAGAAATCTGCCTGCCTCTGCCTCCCAAGTGCCACCATTCCTGGCAGTCACTTAGGTTTATTGGGTTCCTGGTTTTGTTTTTGCTTTTGGGGTTTTGTTTGTTTGTTTTTGTTAAAATGTTGCCATTGGGGATTTGAACCTTCTGGTAAGAAGTGATTCTCTCACCCCAACCACCTGAGTAACTGGAACTGTAGGCATGAGTCACAAAACCCAATTTAAAGTCAATTCGTGCAGTGCCTCCTGCTTTGTTCCTTTTCCCAAGATATCTTTGGCTACTGGGATGTTGCATGATTTTTACAAATTTTAGAAATTTTCTTTTAGTTCTGTTAATAATTTCATTGCTGTTTTAATAGGAATTACATTGACTATGTAGATTATTCAAGGTAATGTAGGCACATTGACATTGTTGATTTGTCCCATGAACATAGGATGTCTTTCCATTTTTTGTGTGCTTCCCAATTTATTTCATTAGTGTTTTATCATTTTTATTTTAGATATCTTTTGACTCTCCAGTTAAATTTATTCTTAGATATTTTTATAGCTATTATAAATGGGATTACTTTGTTGACTTCTATTTTAGAAAATTCCCTAGTTAGCAGCTCTTCTGGGTTTTGTATGTTGATTTTGTATCCTGCAGCTTGACTGGACTCATTTATTGATTCTAACAGTTTTGTGGTGATTCTTGAAGTTTTCCTTCACTGGATTTTTTTTCACCACTTTTTTACTTCAGGGTCCTTAAAAAACCCTTGCAAACTCTCTTGAGGGATTTGCATATGTTCACAGGAAAAGATCCCATTAGTTCCTTCCTCCCCTGGCTTGGCAAACTACATACATGCTTGACTATTCTAATTCTTCTGCTGGAACTGATTGCCTTCCATAGGGTACCATCTTTTTTCCTCAGGTACCTCCATAGCCTAGCTAATGATCTGGAATATATGTGTTACACTATTGTATAAATATTTACTTACTAGGTATTAGGGCCCACACTTTAAACTAAATACCTGTCCTTGGAGAGACTTCCCCTGACTGCCTCAACAATCACATAACGCTCTGTGCTTCCTCTTGTTATACTTACTTTGTGTGACATTAAGTCCCACTGTACTTGAACAAATGGATCTAGAATTTCAATTTCAGAAGGTACAAAGTAATTTTATTCCGAGGTTAATGAAGTGGATGGAGTAAGCCTGAATAGTTGACTAACAAGGGATCTAGGTGTCTGTGTCATCAGTCTGCTGATACTTGACTCCTTCAACATAGATAAACTAGGTATCCTTCCATATGACAAGCTGGGAATTCCAAGATCATCACAAAAGAGGTGTCAACCACCTGGGTGCTAGGAACTGAACTTGGCTCCCCTGGAAGAGCAGCAAGCACTCCCAACTGCTGAGTTATCTCTCCAGCCATATCCAGATTTTCTCTTTTTTTAAATAAAATAGATTTTATTTATTATTTTTATTTTATGTGTATCAATGTATTGCCTGCCCGTATGTAAGTGCATCATGTAGTACAATGTCTGAAGATGGTTAGAACAGGGCATCAGATCCCCAGGAACTGGAGTCATGGACACTTGTTAGCTACCATGTCGATGCTGGAAACCAGATGCTGGAAACTGATCTCAGGTCCTCTGACAGAGCAACCAGTGCTCTTAACTGCTGAGCCATCTCTCCAGCCCCACCCAGATTTCTTTTTTTTTGGGGGGGGGTCTTTTTGACACAGGGTCTCCCTGTAGCCCCAGCAGGCCTGGAACTCACTATGTAGACCAGGCTGGCCTTGAACTCACAGAGTCCACCTGCCTCTGCCTCCCAAGTGTTGGGATTAAAGGTAAGCACCACCATACCCAGCTTTTTCCATCCAGATTTCTTGATGCCCATTTCATCTGCTCAATCCAGGAAGATTGGGCTGGGAGATGACTGAGAAGGCAGAGTCCCACTTTCTCAATTTTACCTTGCCTTTCTGCCAAAAATGAGAATGCAGCCTACCATTTTGGAGCAGAGGAGAGAATTAATGGCCAGATGTATTATAGTTGGCACTGCATTAATTATCAAGAAACATAATTATACTATATACTATATGTTAGTTTGTACATGATTGTACATGTGAATGTTATTATAATTACTTGCTTCATGTTTACCTCTTTCTCTAAATTATATATTACATGAAGACGGAAGTCTACTGGATGAGTTGTTCTTTATAGAGTAATACAGTTCTTAGTTCATGTTAGAGGCTTGAGAATATTTGTTGAACTAGTCTGGTGTTATATCTCAACCAAGACCTAAAAGACTTTTAAAGGCTAGTGTGGGGCTGGAGAGATGGTTCTGCAGTTAAGAGCACTGGCTGCACTGGCAGAGAGCCCAGCACCCACATGGTGGGTAACAACTGTCCTTAACTCCAGTTTCATGGGATCCATTGCCCTATTCTAGCTCCACAAGAATTACATACACATGGTGCACATTCATACATGCAGGGAAAATACTCATACACAAGTAAAAATAAATAAAAGCTAGTGTATATGAGGGTATTCTTTGCAGAGGGAGAAATAAAAAATGCCAGAAGTGGATGAGTGTGGCGTGTTTGGAGAACAGTAGTAATTCCCATGCAGGTAGAAGCTGAGTTCATTTGATTCAGTTTCAGTTTACAGTGGCCTCAAGTCCTGCCTTAGGGAAGTCATGGGGCAGGAGTGTGAGGCAGCTGGTCACTGGCATCTGCAGTCAAGAACCAGAGGGTAATGAATGCAGTGCTCAGCTCACTTTCTCCATCTTATACAACCCAGGATCCTAGTCCCAAGAACCACAGCCCATAGCTGAGAAAAGTCAACATCAATTAACCTAATCAAGATAATCTCTCACAGGCATGCCCAGAGACTAAATAATCCCTCACAGATGAGCCTGGAGGTTGTCTCTTGGGTGACTCCAGATCCTGTCAATGGACACTCAACATTAACCATCACAAGCAGCTGAGGGTTATGGAGAAGAAAGAGGCACGGGGAGCTAAGGGTTATAGAAAGACATGAGAATGTTTAAGAGGGATGGATGTGCTCTTTATTTTGATGGCAGTCATGGTTTCAGAGATGTAGACATCATCTATCTGTCATCTACCTATCTAACATCTATCTTATCATCTATCTTTACCTCAAACCTTACTCTCCTAGTGTGGTTTCTGTTGCTGTGATAAAACACTGACCAAACCAAACTGGGGATGAAAGAGTTTATATATTTTATAAGTTACAGTCCATCATCAAGGGAAGCCAAGGCAGGAACTGAAGCAGAAACCACAGAGGAGTGCTGCTTGCTGGCTTGCTTTCCCTGACTTGCTCAGCTATCTTTCCTATACAGTTCAGACCCGCCTACCTGGGATGGCACTGCCTAACAGTGGGCTTGTCTTTCCTACATTAATTAGCAATTGAGAAAATGCCTCATGGGTCGGGCATGGTGGCACACGCCCTTAATCCCAGCCCTTAATCCCAGCATTTGGGAGGCAGAGGCAGGGGGATCTCTGTGAGTTCAGGGCCAGCCTGGTCTACATAATGAGTTCTAGGTCAGCTGGGGCTACAAGGAGACCCTGTCTCAAAAAGGCAGAAAAGAAAATGCCTCATGTGGGGCTGGAGAGATGGCTCAACAGTTAAAGAGTATTTTTCCAGACGACTGGGGTTTGGCTCCCAGCACCCACATGATGGCTAACACCCATCTGTAATTCCAGGTCCATGGGATCCCATACCTTCTTCTGCCTCCTCAGGCACAGACACACACGGTGCACTCAACATACGTACAGGCAACACACTCAGGCAATAAAATTAGTAAAATCTTAAAAAAATAAGCCGGGTGTGGTGGCACAGGCTTTTAGTCCCAGCACTAGGGAGGCAGAGGCAGACAGATCTCTGTGAGTTCGAGGCCAGCCTGGTCTACACAGTGAGTTCCAGGCCAGCTGGTGCTACAGGGAGACCCTGTCTCAAAAAGACCAAAAAAATAAAATAATAAAATAAAATCTACCCTTTTCCTGGGTAAGTCTAGTTTGTGTCAAGATGACAATAACTAACCAGCACACTTATGAAGTCACATGTTTTAAATACACCAAATTTGTTTCAAAATAAGTTTCCATAGAGAATAGTTAGTTTTAAAATTAAACCTGGACAGTGGGGAGGGGCACTCTCCCATTTGACATGTTTCTACATGGACTAGCAAAGAGATGATACTGTTTTGCTCAGATCTTATCCTGTTTGTAAAGTTAATAGCAAGGTCTTCTGTATCAATTGATCTAAAGGAAGTCAGCAGAAGGCTTGAGGAAAGTTGGGCAGATTTGAAATGGCTGCTGTGGAAAATGCAAAGGAAGAGACCCAGAACCCTTGGCATCTGGGTACAATCAGGGCTTTGCCGCCGGCAGTGGAGACCAAGAATCTTTGATGGACACCCCTTCCATACCATTATGTAACTTTCTCCATGAGTGGCCATAGTACACGTGGAGGCTCTGTCCTCTCTCTTCTCTGAAACTTCTTTAATCTCTGAATGTTTCTATGGTGTCTGTTCCTCTATCAAGCTAGACATGCTGAAACATTTTTTCATTCATTCATTCAACAGCTAACTATTGATGGAATGCAATACACGTCCTCCCTCATTTCAGGCTTAAGTGCCTAACTAAGCAATCTGCTTCTTGGGATTCTTCACTGATCCTCCAAAGATCGCACTGGGCCACACACAGGCCACCACAAAACTCATACCAGCTCCAGATCACTTTGCCATCATTCATAATCAAGGTGGTCCCCTTACATGTCCCCATTTTCAAACCTGACCCATGCATGCTCTCCTTTCCAGTCTGGGTTATGACTTGGGGAAGGTATATAGCCAACACCAAATGATCTATAGGTAGAGACCCAAGGACAAAAAGAAAAGCATATAGCTAGCTGTCTACTGCACTGTCATGTATGGGGATTGGTTATTCTTTCCCTCAAAATTCAATACAACCAGAAAATATTTCCGTTAAAAATGTTTGTTTTGTACTGCGTGTTCCCTTTCATATGAGGATCCTAGCTCCAACTCTAACAGGGAGCACCTGTTAGAAACAAGGAAGGGAATAGGGAAAGGGAGGAGTTACCTTAAGAGAGGGGGGATGGTAGAACATAGATTAAAAAGAAAGAGGCCAGGAATGGTAGCACTAGCCTTTAATCTGAGCACTTGGGAGGCAAAAGGAGGCGGATCTCCAAGTTCGAGGCCAGCCTGGTCTACATAGTGAGTTCCAGGTCAGCTGGGGCTACAGGGAGACCCTGTCTCAAAAAGACAAAAACAACAACAAAACAAAACAAAACAAAAAAACAAACAAAAAGTAAAAATGGGAATACTGTGTGTAGAAAAGTTCAGGAGGAATGCAGAGGGACTGGGGAGATAAGGGTATAGAATGTGCAGATGATTAACTGGGATAAAAGGTGTATAAAGAAACCATTTGGAAAACAAGATGAGCCTACCTGTGCAATAACACCTTGACTGTTGGGAGGGTAACCAACTTCCCTCTGAATAGATTCAAAACCCACTCCACCGGAAGAATGGGGCCAATGCCAGGTACTATAATAAGCCTGACTAACAACCCAGATCTGGGGAGCTAGTAGGCCCAGGCAAGCAGTGTATTTCTGATGGTTAACTGACATTACATCAAACTGCCTTCTTAATACCTATGTTTATACCCACAGAGAAAAGCTGCTCTCAGCCTTAATCAGAGAAGCCTCTCACAATGAGCAGCAATGAAAGCAGAGACTCATGGCTGCCCAAGATGTAGAAAATAAGTGATGGGTGGGGGCCCAGCTGTAAATGCGTTATTTATACCACTCCCTCTAAGATGTAGGGAGTACTGTGGAAGAGGGAGTGGGAAGTATGTAAGATCCAGAAGATAAGATGAAGGGTTACAAAACACCACTGCCTTGACACCTTACAGCTACTGTAATCACTAACGCAGATCAAGTGAAGTTACCTCCCTGGACCCACGCAAGACCAGCCCTATGGAAAAATCAGTCAAAGAAGGGGAAAAGTCTCACAGGGCGCTACCCTTTACCTCTGAACTATTGACTTGCTGGACTCTGTCTTTAATTGTGTGCCCTCTGCCTGAGCACACCAGGGTCTCATAGATAGCTCTAAAGTCATCATCACATAGAGGGCCCTGGTTAATTTTGATGGGTCACAAAACAAAACAAGTAGACATGAAAGTATGGGAGAGATTTGTGGGGAGGTTGGATGGGGTGATAAGGGGGTGGGAGGTAAGAGTGGTCAGTATGCAAAGTGTACATATGTGAAATTGTAAGATAAATAAATGGGTTTAGATACATTAAAGTGAAGTTAACTTTTTAAAAAATTTTTAAATCTTCATTTGTCTGTATTCCCCTATTCAATATTGGCTGCCACAATCAGACAGACAGAAAGCATGAGGAAACTTTCTTTTTGCATCTGTAATGCAGAAGTTTAAATTTTAAAAAGTTTGTTTTGGCTGGACGTGGTGGTGCACGCCTTTAATCCCAGCACTCGGGAGGCAGAGGCAGATGGATCTCTGTGAGCTCAAGGCCAGCCTGGTCTCCATGGTGAATCCAGGACAGCTGGGGCTACAGGGAGACCCTGTCTCAAAAAGACCAAAAAACAACAACAAAAAATTTGTTTTGAGACACTGTTTCATGTAGCCCAGGATGTCCTTAAACTCACTATGTAGTCAGGACGACCTTGGACCTTGAATTTCTTCTCCTGCTTTACCTCCTGAATTCTGGGACAGGCATGAGGCACCATGCCTGTTTTATGTAGTGCTGGGGATGGAACCCAGGGTTTCATGCATGTTAGAGCAAGCACAAACTAAGCTACATTCCAGCCCTCCATTAAAATTGAGTGCTAAATTTCTATCTCATCCATGGTTTGGATAACAGATTATTAGAAAATCTTTATACACTAAACAATGCATTATTGTTGCATCAAATGGAAGGGACAAGTTAAATTATCTCCTCATCCATCCAGTGTCCAGTGGTGATCTACCTGACTGTCAGTTTTCTGTTTGCAAAGGTCCACCAAAAGTGAATATACAAAAATAATAAAGAAACAAGATACATTTTCATGCTGTACAGCACTATCTTCCAAGCAGAACCACCATCTTCCTGAGTTGGGCTGTGCCTACTTACAACAGATCATCACAGCTGGACTTGTTACTAGGACCACATGGGACCCTCATTTGAGCATCCAGCCACTCCTTCCAGCCAGTTGTATGATGTTCTTCCCTAACTGCACAGTGGCCTTGGGGGTCTCTGGGAGGAATTAAGGTATACAGGCTGGGGAAGACTGGGAGGAGGGGGCTCCTCTCTGTGGCTGCAAGAAAGCCATTATACACGTGGGGTGAAGACTTCCCAGTGCAGCTGCTTTGTGAACACCCACCCTCCTGTCAGTAACCCCTCACCCATGCGGTCTGTAAGCCCAATAAACTCATTGGTTTCCCAGGGGGAACTTTGGTGGAATCCAACTTTCGTTTGTCATTTGGACCACAAAAGGAGAGGAGTAGTTGGTGCTTAGACCCCCTCACCTCCCACCACCCCAGGAGAAAATTCTTAAACAGTATTCTTTCCTCTTCTGTTGTTATCCAAAAGAAATTTAAAATATGCACAAATGCACAAGGGATTTTTTTTTTTTTTTTAGTGAAGAAGAAAATAAAACATAATCCTAAGGGTTGAGACCAGAAATTGATGAGTTTGGCAGTAAGCTTTGGAAATGAGCAGCAATAACCAATCTGACTAATATGAAAAGAATGTTGCAAAGGAGCACTGGAATTAAGAAAAGCAACAATTTTTTTTGCATTGCACATAAAAAGGAAGAGATTTTGTAAGAGGTCCTGGTGTAAGTTCTCTAGTGACAATGAGATTTTACTAACAAGGCACAAAATAGAAAAAGACTTTACCTGCACTATCAATCTCTCTCTTCCTAGAGGGTAATGACTATTTTTTAATAGGGAAAGTAACCATGTGCCAGATAGCTGCCTAAAGCAGGCCAGAGCACAGACTCTGGTTAGCTAGACGTCATCTGGCCAGAAACTCCAGGATCCTCACCATCCAGAACTAAGAAATGTAAGTAAAGTGGGAATCTGGCCAAATATCAGTGCTTAGCCTGCAAGCATACTTTCTAGGAGAAATGGCTGAAATAGTAACAGAGGAAAAGAGGATCCATGATCAGCCTTAAAAATGGAGAAAGTTGGTTCTGAAATTCACACTCTCCTCCATCTTTTTGGAACATTAACTTTTTTTTAAAGAAATGGGTTCTAGCCAGGTGTGGTGGCACATGCCTTTAATCCCAGCACTCGGGAGGCAGAGGCAGATGGATCTCTGTGAGTTCAAGGCCATCCTGGTCTACATGGTGAGTTCCAGGACAGCTGTGACTACAGGGAGACCCTGTCTTAAAGACCAAAAAAAAAAAAAAAAAGGGTTCTAGGGCTGGGGATGCAGCTCACTGTTAGAGAACTTGCCTAGCATGCATGAGACCTGTGTTCGATCCCTAGCACAGGAAGGGAAAAAAGGAAGAAAAAAAAAGGTCTCACTTTGTCTCCCAGGCTGGCCTAGAATTCCTGGGCTCAAGTGATTTTTCCACTTCATTCTGCAGATAGATGGGACTTACAGGCACATGCCACCACACCCAGCTGGGACTTTAACTCTTGAGATAGGAAGTACTTGCCTATTCTGAGTGTGCTTTCAGTGGTTTTTGTTTGGATAATCAAAGAATACTTGCACAAATGACTAAATTCCTTAAGACCGAGTGTTTGTTTTTGGTTTATCTATGCTGACTGCTGAGGAGTTTTCCCTGCCCCCAAAGGCACCTTGGCTTCCTCTGCTCTGGTGGGTTGCTATCTTGAAGAACAGGCCCACAAGGGAATGCAGGCAAACCCTCCTAGAAACAGTGTTTCTCTGCTGACCTTTCTGATTGGATCTGTTATCCATGATTTAAGATTTTACTTTCCTCACAGCATGCCTGTGTTGCTGTCCCAATCAGCCACATTCTGAACTGCAACTTTTTCTAACTCAGCCACCCACTCTCTATGGTGGGTCCTGTGGGTCCTGTGGGTTCTGGGAAGCTTACTGTTAGGCACCCTGGGTTGTAAGCAGGATGAACAAAGTCACTACTCACAAAGCTTACATGCCAGTATGCAGATTGTAACACCACAGTAGACTTTGATAAACCATTACAGGCGCTTTGAACAAAGGCGTCTTGAGCAAGTCTATGAGTCAAAAAAAAGTTAGGAAGGGAAAAGCAGAATTGGGGTGTTTATTCCCAAGAAAGACACGTGAATCAAGGAACCAGAAGTTGCTGGGGCAGGCTGGCTGAGGTGAGGGGATGAGGAAAAAACCCCATTGTTCTGTAGGTAGGGAAGGCTGCTGGGGGGTGGGGGGGCTCAGTCAGACTCAGAACAGAGCATTCTTGGAATGAGAGCAGGCTGTGCTTATGTGCTATAATGAGATGAATTGGGAAAGCTGCCAGTTTAAAAAAAGTCTACTCCACAGATGTCTGGAAAAATGTGAGCATTTACATCTTCGGGGAGAGATGGCAGTGGGAAGTGTGGACCGCTTCTCTGCAATTTACTATGTGATTTTGAGGAGGGGTTACTTTCCCTCTTAGCTTCAGCTTCCTCATCTAGAAAATGGAAATAATTACGGCCATTATGCTCACAGTTTTATTTTTTTATTTTTTATTTTTTTAGTCTTTTTGAGATAGGGTCTTCCTGTAGTCCCAGCTGTCCTGGAACTTACTATGTAGACCAGGCTGGCCTTGAACTCACAGAGATCTGCCTGCCTCTGCCTCCCAAGTTATGCTCACAGTTTTAAAGACTTGTATCAGGGACTAGGGAGCTGACTCATGGATAAAGTGTTTGTTCCTGGAGCATGAGGACCTGAGTTCAATCCTCAGCACCTTTATAAAAGCCAGGAGTGACATCATACATCTGTAACCCAGTATAGCAAGGTGGAGACACATGGATCTCAGTCAGTTTAGTCAAAATGACCAGGTCCAAGTTCAGTGAAGTGATCTTATCTCAAAAGATAAGGTTGTTGGCCAGCAATATGGCTCAGCAGGCCAAAGTATTGCCACCAAGCCTGGTGACCTGAGTTCAATCCTCCTTCACATGGAGGAAGGAAAAAATGAACTCCCTCTGACTTCCACATGCATACTATATGTATGCACACACATAGTAAATAAATTAATAAATAAAATAAATAAATAAATATTCTAGAAATAAAGTGGAGAAGCAATTAAGGAAAACATTTTAACACCAAATTCTGGCCTCTGCATTTGCCTGCACAGGTGAATGCACCCCCTCCTCATATGTACATATGTTTATATCATACATGAAAACCATGTACACATGCCTCTTTCTCTCTCTCTCTCTCTCACACACACACACACACACACACGCATACACATGAACATACGACTTATGTCAAACATTCACACTGGTACCCAGAAATAGTATTCAATAAATGAAATTCTTTGGACTGGAAAGATAGCTCAGCAGTCAAGAGCATTGACACCCACCCAGGGGAATCTGATGCCCTCTTCTGACCTCTGTGGCATTGCACAACATGGGTGCACTCACATACATGCAGCCAATACACTCATACACATAAAATAAAAATGATAAAATATATTAAATAAATAAATACAAATAAATGAAATTCTTAATATGGAATTACTCCCATACACTGGACTTCTGCTATGTGACAGCTACTTAGACTGGGCATGGTGTAGCAAGGAAGATGACCATAGAAGCAACTAATCACAGAAGATGAAAAGGAATTGTTAAGGGATGAAAGCTGTTTGTTTTTGTGGTTGTTGTTTTCTTTTTCCCACAGCAGAGAAAGGAGGGAGGGCATTCCAGGATGCTGGAACAAATTACCCAGTGTGTGAAAAATGTTTTAGGGAAGGCTCTCCATAAAACTAAGACAGAGATGGTAGAAAGTCAACTGCCAATGTCAGAGTCCTGTCCTGACTTTCTTGCCCTCCTCAGTAAGTTCTCCTCTGTCTCTTTTACAGGGCCCTTCTTGTCTATGAGTGTATGTTGGAATTCCTTAGGACCATCTGAGGTGCTTTCTTCCTCCATATGCCTCCTTCAGCATCTTGGTCATTACCTATAGTTTCCTAGGAGTTTTAGAGATCATTTATACAATTTCCTGATTTTTATCTGCTTGGCAGAACTCCTGTATAAATAGCATCTCTTCCGAACTGATCCATGTTTTCTATTATTCAGGGGATAGACTTCCCTTTGAGTGTTTTATGAACACTTCGAAATTAGGATGCTCAAATACAGCTTATTTCCTTCCCAAAGCCCCTTTCAGTGCTCCCAGTGCCGGTAAAGACACCAACATCCATCCAACTGCAGCCCAGGTCAAAATCTGGCTGTAGTTCCTGATTCTACCTCCTTCCTTCAACTGTCTCATTGGCTTACTCATCTAGACTGTTCCTTCTACCTCTTCAATAACCCGTCTGTTCATTGTTCTATCCTCTTTGCTACCACCATATTCTACCTAGACTTCATATCACCTTCCTACATTTAGACCTGCCCCCTAGAAGCCAGAAAATGCCAATCTAACGATGTCAACACCACGTTAAAAACCTTTCAGAGTGCTGGGGTGTAGCTTCTAGCATGTGTGAGACATTCCATACGATTCCCAATACCATATTAAAAACAAAGCAAGCAAGCAAAAACTTCAAAGGCTTTCACTCATTGCCCTTAGGATAAATTCTAAATTCTTCCAAGCTGTCTATTCATCACTCTCTCAGCTCAAGTCATTCTGAGGCCTTGTTCTCTGAGGCACAGTATATGACCTGGTTCTCCTCTTAAATTTCCCCAAGTGTTTGTTGTTCCTTCTGTGGGGAATACTTTCCTCACATCTTTACCTAACTACTTCTAGTTAACCTGCCTGTCTTCCTTAAAGGCCACTGCCTCTGTAAAACCCTCAACACTTCTTGCTGGGCATGGTGGCGCAGGCCTGTAGTCCCAGCACTTGGGAGGCAGAGGCAGGCGGATCTCTGTGAGTTCAAGGCCTGCCTGGTTTACACAGTGAGTTCCAGGCCAGCTGGAGCTACAGGGAGACCCTATCTCAAAAAGACCAAACAAAACAAATCAAAACAAAACAAAACAAAAAACCCTTAACACTTCTCACTCTAGGTACAACTCCACACCCTGACCCTGGCATTTCAATATTACAGACATTTGGCTAGAACTTAAAGCCAGGTGTGGTGTGATGCCTGGAGCTAGGGAAAAAGAAACAAAAAGCCTTCTCCCACATAGCTCAGAGCCTAACAGGAAAGGTAGAAACTGTCAGTCACATGTAAAAAATGAACTTTAATGCTGATAAAATGGCTCAGTGGGTAAAGGTCCCTGCTGCCAAGCCTGTTGACCTAAGTCCTGGGATCCAGTGGAAGAAGAGAACAGAACTGCAAGTTGTCTTCTGACCTACATACACACACACACACACACACACACACACACACACACAGAGACAGAGACAGAGACAGAGACAGACAGAGACAGAGACAGACAGACAGACAGAGACAGTTTGTTTTTAAAAGTTTAAAATTGGGGCTGGAGAGATGGCTCAGCGGTTAAGAGCACTGACTGGGATTTGATTCCCAGCACCCACATGGCAGCTATGAACCGTCCTTAACTCCAGTTCCAGGGGACTCCAAAGCCCTCTTCTGACCTCTGTGGCATTGCACGACACGGGTGCACTCACATACATGTAGGCAATACAGTAGTACACATAAAATAAAAATAATAAATTAAAAAAAATTTTTTTAAGTTTGAAAAATTGAACTTTACCTATGACAAGTACCATGGAATGGAAACACACAGTACTTTAAAAGGATTAGGTGGCCCAGGAAAGCCATCCTTAAGGACATAGTGATTGGTCTAGACCTGAAGGTTGAGTAAGACTATTGTGCTGGATAGCTTTAGTGCCAACTTGACACACCTGGGTAGAGGGAGCCTCAATTGGGGAATTGCCTTCATTGGATTGGCCTGTGGCCATGTCTGTGGGGCATCTTCTTGATTGTTGAGTGATGTGGGAGGGCCCAGCCCACTATGGGTGGTGCCACCCCTGGGCAGGTGGGTGTGTTGCATAAGAAAGTAAGCTGAGCGGGGCCAGGGGAGCAAGCCAGTAAGCAGCATTCCTCCGTGGTCTGTACTCCAGCTCCTGCCTCCAGGTTCCTGCCCTGAGTTTCTACTTTGGACTCCCTGATGAACTGGGAGATGTAAGATAAATAAACTCTTTCCTCCCAAGTTGGTATTGGTCAGAGTATTTTGTCAAAACAATGAAGAGATAAACTAGAACAAATATTAAGAGTTGAAAGGGCTGGGGATGTAGTTCAGTTGGCTAGGTCTTGGGTTTGATCCCCAATAACACATAAATTGGTGTGGTGATACATACCTCAATCCTACTCTGGAGATGGAGGTAGGAGAGACATTTAAGGTCATCCTTAGTTAGATAACAAGTTTGAGATCAGTCTGGGCTACATAAGACCCTTCAAGAGTTGGAAGTAGGAAATGAGTTTCTGTCAAAAGACAGCATATCACAGGCCCTTTGGCTAGAGGGGTTTTGATGTGTTCAAGAACCGAAAGAGCCAGTGTAACTGAGACTCAAGGAATATAAATAAGGCCGTGTGGCAGTAGATAGGGGCAGACTTCACACAGCCTGAGAGTTCTTCAGAGGATCTGGGTCTTTTATGCTGAAAGCCATGATTAACCAGGAATGGGAAGGGGTGGGAAAAATACACCATCATATTCGCATTGTGAAAATATCACTGTGGATGATATGTGAGGCGGTGACTGGGAGGAAGTGAGAACAGATGCTTCCAGTACCTCAAAGAGTGAGAAAGTGGTTGAGGGTTACAAATGAGAGATGATGTTAGCCTGGATCAGGGAGGTGCTAAGAGACGTAGAGAGAAGGCGTGTCTTGGACATAAAATCAATACTTTGATATTGCGTTCTATTTGGAAGAGGATTTTTCTCAACTCTTGTTTTCCTGAAAAGGGATTTTTCTTTAAATTTTCTCAGCTTTGCCCGTAATCCCTATGCTCAAGGCAGGATGGTTGTTATGAATTGGAGGCGAGCCTGAGTTACAAATTGAATTCCAAGCCAGCCAGGGTTACAGAGAGAGACTCTGCCTCAAAAAAACAAATTTGCTTAGCTTCAGGCCTCATTCCTGGCTCCTCCCACTTGACTAATGAGTTTGGGAGAGAAACTGTGCTGGCAGGTTTACCCTTCCTGCCTTTTCTTTACAACGACCTGTCTGCAGGGGCCAAGTTTTTAAAGAAGGAGAGATAGAAACTGTCAAATAATCACACACAAAAAATGAACTTTAGTACTGATGAAATGACTCAGTAAAGGTTCCTGCTACCAAGTGTGTTGACCTAAGTTCTGGCCTGGGATCTAGTGGAAGGAGAGAACAGAACTACTGCAAGTTGTCTTCTGACCTACACACACACACACACAAGGCTTTTTTTTTTAAGTTTAAAAACTGAGATTTACCTATGATCAGTACCATGGAATGAAAGCGCATAACGCTTTGAAAGAAATAGGTGGCACAGGAAAACCAACCTTGAGGACATAATGGTTGTCTAGACCTGAAGATTGATTAGGAATTAATATTAAGAATTGGAAGAGCTGGGGATGTAGCTCAGTCTTTGTCTTGACCTTGGAAGAAAGAGCTGCAGTGCTATGTTGCTACCAGGGACTGCACAGGTAAATCTTCCCTTTTCTTTCTATTTATTTACTTATTTACTTGTTATTTTGAGAGAGGGTCTCATGTAGAACAGGCTGGCCTGGAACTCACCATTGTAGCTCACTATGTAGATGGAAATGACCTTGAGTTCTTGATTCTTCTGTTTCTACCTTGCAAATGCATGTGCCACCACACAAGGTTTACAAGGACTTGAACCCAGAGCTTTCTGCATGCTAAGCAGGCACTCTATTAACTGAGCTGCATTCCCAGCCCTGGATAGATAAATCTTCCTAAAGCTGAGTTTCAAAGTTAGGTGACTGATCTTGACCACGTATCTAAATCACCTTCTTTAACCTGGATTTCATCAACAGTAAACCTGACATATTGATTTCTATCTTCCTCATTATTGATCCACTTCTTGGTCTGTTTAGATCTCAGGTGGGGATAGAGGGAAGAGAGTGTCAATAATGACGATTCCTGGTCTCCAGTGTGTACTTCTGGGTGGACTATGGTAGTATTCTTTCCCTTCCTTTCTGTTTTCATTTCGTTTTTCAAACGGGTCACCTGGAACTCACACACTGAGTCTGAAATATGTTGAGTTTGAGATTGTTGAGATCGTTAAGATTGTTGAGATTGTTAAAATCTGATATGGAAACACCAAGTAGATAATCCTGTGCAGAGGTCTGGGTCTCTAGAGATGGAGATAGATATTTGGGAACTTTCAGCACATAAATCACATGACAGACACAGCTTCTCAGGGAGGGGCTGTAGGGAAAGAGGAAGGAGCCAGGTCTGATCTTCAACAAACTCACCAGGACCAGGAGGGTGAGTCAGGAGATGAAGGCCAAGTTACTGATACTGAAGTAGTTCTGGAGGCTTGAGAGGAAGGGTTAGATGATGAGGGACAGAAGAAGGGGTGAATTGGGGGCGGGTGTTAAGGAAATACCGAATGTGGTGAGGATGATGTTGTGTGGCAGAGCCAAGGCCAAGAGTGGGCTTTTACTTTGAATACAGACTAATAGAAATACATTCAGATAAAGTCTCAGAGCTTGTAACTGTTTAATAATTTGTAGTTACTTATATTGAATTATTTATCATACAAATTGCCTGGTATCACCTCTGTATAAGACTATAGTCAGTGCTAAATTTCTAATCATATACATACAATTTCTTAAATAGAGATTTATCTTAATTAATTAATTAATTAGTTAATTAATTAATTAATAAAGGGTCTCCTGTATCCCAGGTTGGCGTCTAATTAACTAGGTATCTGAGGATGACCTTGAACTCCTGATCCTCCTGCCTTTACCTCCTGAGTGCTAGGATTATAAGCATGTACCACCACACCCAGTTTACACAGTGCTGGGGATCAGATCCACTCACAGCTCGGTGCTCCCTAGACAAACACTGTAGCAGTCTCAGGTGAGACTCAGCTTTTGAGCTTCTACCTTCTTTTTTTTTTTCCTGGTCTTTTGGAGACAGAGTCTCCATGTAGCCCCAGCTGGCCTGGACCTTACTTTGTAGACCAGGCTGGCCTTGAACTCACAGAGATCTGCCTGCCTCTGCCTCACAAGTGTTGGGATTAGAAGCCACCACATCCAGCTTATTTATTATTGTTTTAAAGATTTTATATACTTCAGGAATATTAATCCTTTGTTGATTATATATTGCAAATATTTTCTTAGTCTTGGCTTATTTTAACTGTGTTTATGCTTTCTTTATATATTTTATTTATTATTATTTTTTTTTTCTTTTTTTGATACAAGGTCTCCCTGTAGCCCTAGCTGGCCTGGAACTCACAGAGATCCGCCTGCCTCTGCCTCCCAAGTGCTGGGATCAAAGGCGTATGCCACCACGCCCGGCTTATTTATAATTTTTATTTTATGTGTATGGGTGTATTGCCTACATGTATGTAAGTGCACCTGTGTTGTGTAATGCCCACAGAGGTCAGAAGGGTGTAGGATTCCTTGGAACTGGAGTTTTGAACTGTTGTTAGGTGTCATGTGGGTCCTGGACTCAAACCTGGGTCTTCTGCAAGAGCAACCAGTACTCTTAACCACTGAGCCGTCTCTCTAGCCCCTATGGGAAAATCTTTTTAAATACTGGATGTGATAGTTAATCTTCATTGTCAATTTGATGGGATTTAGAATCACTATAGAAACACACCTTTGGGTGAATCTATGAGGGTGTTTCCAGAAATTTTAACAAAGCAAGGAAGGTTCACTCTGAATGTAGACAGCACCATCCCATGGACTGGGGGACCAGAGTGAATAAAAAGGAGAAATCAAGCTGAACCCTGGAATTTGTCTCCCTGTTTCCTGATTTACTATGCAATGCACCAGCTGCCTCACAGTACTGCCACATACTTCGTTGCCATGGCTGTTCCAGCAAACCCTGAGACATAGATTTCCTTATTAAGTTGGTTTGTCAGGAATTTGGCACAATGAGAAAACTAATACACTGGATGTGTGAAGTAGTTTTTAAATTATTTTTTTAATATTTTATTTATTATTTTCATTTTATGCGTATGAGTATGTTGTCTGCATGTAGGTAAGTGCACCCGTGTCCTGCAATGCCCGTGGAGGACAAAAGAAGCCATCCAATCCCCTGGAACTGGAGTTACAGACACTTGTTAGCTGCCATGTGGGTGCTGGGATTCACACCCGGGTCTGTGTGAAGTAGTTTTAATGTTCTTAACCACTGAGCCATCTCTCCAGCCCCATAAAATATTTTTTTAAGAAAGAAAAATGGTGGGCAGAAGAGGGCTTTGGATTCCCCTAGAACTGGAGTTAAGGATGGTTGGTAGCTGCCATGTGGGTGCTGGGAATCGAACCTGGGTCCTCTGCAAGAGCAGTCAGTGCTCTTAACCGCTGAGCCATCTCTCTGGCCCCATGTGTAAAGTAGTTTTTAAAAAGTGAAATAGGCACAATAAATTTTTTCTTTAAATTTTTTTCCATTTGGGGACACAAAGTACATTTTCACTAAGATTGTGTCAACTGAAGAAAAACAAGAGCAAGCAGAAGCCTGGGGAAAATAAAATACAACACTCAGAACTGGCAAATAAGGAAGAAATGAGACACAACAAATATAAACATACGTCTGATAGTCAGTGCTGGACGTTATCAGCTTCAGTTATAAAGAAGACGTAAAAGAGGAGTCTGCAGTAGAAAAAGGAAAAGATAGAAACTAAGCCCAACTACATTCATAAGTCTATAAAACTTCTTCAAGTATTTAAAAGATTTTTTTTTTTTTTTTTTTTTTTGGAGACAAGGTCTCCCTGTAGCTCCACCTGACTTGGAACTGGCTTTGTAGACCAGGCTGGCCTTGAACTCACAGAGAGCCACAAGCTTCTGCCTCCCGAGTGCTGGGATCAAAGGTGTGCATCACCACACTCAGCCAAAAGATAATTTTTTAAAGCTTTGATAATGATACTAACAGCACATTAGTAATTTTTTTAATGACCATATTAGGATTAAAATATTTCCATGTTCCATGTAAGCAGAAAAAAATAAAAAATATTCCATATATTTAATAATTTAGTCAACATGAAAGAGCTTTATTAAGAACTCAATGGTAACTATCAATTGTAATTGAAAAATTTTTTACAAAAAGAAAGGAGATAAATGGATAGATTAGTAGGTAGTTAGAAACAGCTCGGCAGAAATATATAAAACTTTTAGTCTATATATTTTTTAACTGTTGTCTTCTATATCTTGTTGTCTAAAGGGAACTACCTACCTATCATTTTCTAGTACATAAAAATGTTTCCAAATGGGCCAGTGAATTATATTGTGAAGTACAGAGGGAGAAGGAGAGACAGGAAGTGACTGGGGACAAAATATATCAATTACTGTGGCCTCCTTATGGGCAGGGAATGTGTTCCAACCCACCCAGGAGAACCCGCCCTGGAACCCCTTGTGGTGGTTAATATCTGTTGTTAAACTGACTGTGCTGACTTTGAGGCACACGTCTGGTTATGTCTCTGAAGGAGGATCACCTGAGGATAGGAAAGAAAAAAAGGAACGAGAAAGTCAACACACGTTCTCTTTTCTCTGCATCCTGCCCGCCCGCCGCAACGGGAACTGTTCTGCTCTGTCACATCCTCCCTAGCACCATGTCCTTCTCTGTCATGTCTTACCTGGACCATCTGAAACCATGAGCTAAAATATGTCTTTCCTGGGACTGGTGAGATGGCTCAGCAGCCAAGAGCACTGATTGTTCTTGCAGAAGACCCGAGTTCGAATCCCAGCACCCACATGGTGGCTAACAATGGTCCATAACTCCAATTTCAGGGGATCTGATGCCCTCTTCCTCTGACCTCTGTGGGCACTGCATGACACAGATGCACTTACATACATGCAGGCATAACACTCATACACAAAATAAAAAAATAAATAAGTGAAAAATATATAAATAAAAAATATGTCTTTCCTGCCTTGGTTTGTCAGGTATTTTCTCACAATGCAAAAATAACTAACATACTCTCCATGTATTATTCTTTTTCTTATGCATACATAGCTATGATAAACTTCTTCCTTTCCTCTTAAAGGAAGCACTTTATAGCTCTTCTTTCTCACACCCAAATTGCAAGCATCATTACCTTTGCACTTTGAGGTCATAATTAAGTAAAATAAGGTTACTTGAACACTGGGTCAGTGGAGCTGATATCTATGTGACTAACAGGCCAGAAGTACACACATTGTGGATACACTGGACAAATGGATGGAGCAGGGTGTAATGAGATTACAGGTTGCTACTCAAAACAGCATGTAACTTAAAACTCTTAAGTTCTTTATTTCGAATTTTCTATGTAATATTTTCAGACTGTGGTTAACCATGGGTAACTGAAACTATAGAAAGTGAAATCGTGTCAACCTGAGGACAACTGTAATCTGCCCTCATTTCTTCGCTTGGCTCATGACAGGCTAGAGGTTCATGGAAGTTAAATGATAGTGATTTCATATGTGCCTATAAATCCCTATACTAGGGAAAAAGAGATGGGAATTCTTGGGGCTCACTGGCCAGTGAGAGACTCTGTCTTAAAAGATAATGTAGAGGGGGCTGGAGAGAAGGTTCAAAGGTTAAGTGTGAATACTGCTCTTGGCAGAGGAACAAGTTTGGTTGCTAGCACCCATGTTAGGAGGCTCACAACCACCTGTAACTCCAGCTCCAGGAGAGCTAATACTCTTTTCTGGCCTCTGCAGGCACTGACACACAAATATGCATACTCACAGAAGCACACATATAATACTCATAATTTAAAATAAAATCTTAAGAAAGAATAAGCTTGGAATAAGCCTCTGGCCCCCACCAAACATGGATTCAACTACTTACCCATTTCCCTCCCCAACTCCCCCACTAAACAAACTAATTGGTGGAAGGAAGGAAGGAAGGAAGGAAGGAAGGAAGGAAGGAAGGAAGGAAGGAAGGAAGGAAGGAAGGAAAAGAGACATGTTATCATAGAATTTGGAGGTGGAGTAACCCCTATCTCCCAGTCGTACACTAATCATCTCTGGAAATGTGGATAAGTTACATTACCTCGGATAGTTCAATGAGCCCAATTTAACCATATGTATTTAGAGACAGAGAATTTGGGGACTGGAGAGATGGCTCAGAAGTTAAGAGTGATTGCTGCTCTTCCAGAGGACCCAAGTTCAGTTCTCAACACCCGTGTCAGGCAGCTCACAACTGCCTGTCACTCCAGCTCCAGGGAATCTGATGCAGCCTTCCAGCCTCCATGGACATCCACACACATGTGGCACACACCCACACAGAAACACACACACACATACACATAAATAAAAATGTCATTTTTTAAAAATAGAGAATTTGGGCCTGTGAGGTGGATCAGCATGTAAAGCTCTTGCTACACAAGCCTGAGGACCTGAATTTGATTCCTGAACACATGTAAAGGAGGAAGGAGTGAACGGACTCCACTAAGCTGTCCCCTGACCTCCATATGTTCACAGTGGTACACTCATGTCCCCCCCAAAATAATAAAAATAAATAAAAATAGAGAATTGTCTCCAGCAACAGAAATGGAAGGAAGAAGAGAAATGGAACAGAAAGGGAAGTCAGGGGGTCAGTGAGTGAGGAGGGGCTCAGAGCCATCACTGACTCAGAGATAGGGAGCCACCTACAGGGACAGAGAGAGGCTCTATGAGCAAATAGTGGGCCCAAGTAACTCCAGCAAGAAGGGAGATCCTAGTCCGGTGATCTCAAGGAGGATTCTGCCCACAAACAACCTAAATAACCTCTGTAGCAGATTTCCCCAAACCCCAGAGGCTAAAAAACACAGCTCTGTTGCCGCCTTCATTTTATTTCATGCCAGGCTTCTAATCTGCAAGTGTTGCTGTAAGTTGTGATCATTTGTTAGGGTAACAACAAAAAATTTTTGAGCAAGTTTTCACTGCTCAAAATTAACCAGGCACCCAAGCATAAAATCTGTCAGATTAGTTAAAAACTTGTATTGTTTTGTTTCCAGCTTATTCAGTCTCGCTTATTCTCTGACCTTAGTACCTTCCTATTCTCCTCCCCACCCCGTCCCCGTGCTGCTCCATTCTCAGAATGCATCTTAGTCTCTTACCTTTAGAGTACATCAACCAGCAGATTTCAGCACATTATTCATGTCCTGATCTGAAAGCCGCTTCCTCTATGAAAATTTCATTGACTTCTGGCTGTTTTTCTTTCATTCAATTAATAGCTATTTATTGAGCACCAACTAAGAGTCAGGTGTGCTAGTACTATGCCTTTGTATATGTGCATGGGGGTGTGTGTGCATGTGAGTACACGTGTATGTAGGTGTATTGGTGCATGCAGAGGCCAGAAGGGGATGACTGGTATCCTGCTGTATCACATTTGGGCTTTTCCTTTGAGACAGGGTCTCTTACTGAATCTAGAGCTTGTCATTTTTTTTGCTAAGCTGGTAGCCAGCAAGCCACAACAATCCTCCTGTCTCCTCACCTCTACCCTGTAACCACCCTCTACCAAGGAGGTTACAGGCATGTGAGGCCACACTCAGCCTTTTACCTGGGAGCTGGGGCTCTGAACTCAGGTCCTCATGTTTGCACAACAAGTACTCATACCCACTGAGTCATATCCCTAGCCTAAACAAGACTTAATAGCTCAAACTCTCATGAAGTTTTCAATCCAGGCTAAGGAGGAGAATAACAACATTAAACAAATCAGTATTCGAACAACGATTAGGAAAATTGCACATTGTGATAGGTGCTGTGGAGGAAATGCATCGAGTGACACAAGAAGAGCATTTTTGCTGCACAAGCAGCCATGTTAAGACATATGGAGGTCAGGAAAAGGTTTGAAGGCAGGCCTGTAGGAAGAGAATGTGCTGGCCATGTTGAAGTGCTGTGGAAGAGTTCAGGGATAGAAGTGGTAAAAAGATAACAGGCCTGAAATAGCCCAAGGTAAGATAGGCTATCCAGTTAATGGGAGAGAAACACAGAGGACAGAGTCCCACCATGTAGCAGACATCTGGCAGACCTGGAACTCCTTATATAGACCAGAATTCACAGAGATCTGCCTGCCTCTGCCTCCTGAGTGCTGGGATTAAAGGTGTACACTGCTATGCCCAGCCTAGGATTATTTTACTTTATTTGCACATGTATGTGTGCTTGTGTGTATGGATGTTCACATGTGTGGCTGCATAAGCATATGTGTGCTCCTACATGTGGAGGCTTAAGGTTGACATTTAGTGTCTACCTTAATTGCTCTCCACCTTGTATAATGAGGCTGGATCTCTTGCTGAACCCACCTTACTCTGGGGGTTCCCTGTCTTCACCTCTGGCAGGCTGGGATTACAGGCTGGCAGCCATACCCACCTGGCTTTAAAAATTTTTTTATAATTTATTATTTTTATTTTATGTGTATGAGTGTATTGCCTGCATGTATGTGAGTGCACCATGTCATGCAATGCCACAGAGTCAGAAGAGGGCTTCGGATTCCCCTGGAACTTGGTTCGTAGCTGCCATGTAGGTGCTGGGAATCGAATCCAGGTCCTCTGCAAGAGCAGTCAGTGCTCTTAACCACTGAGCCATCTCTCCAGCCCCCACCTGGCTTTTACATAGGTTCTGAGGATCTGAACTCTGGCCCTCAAGTTTGTATGACAAGCATTTTACCCATTGAGCCATCTCCTCAGCCCCAGAGTTTTGGTTTTTTACTAAGTACAAAGAGATGTCATTGGGAAGGTGGTGTTGGAGACAGTAAAGTGATTGGCATGTAAGGGCCTCACTCTGGCTACCCCTTGGAGAACAGACTATAGAGAGTATGTGTAGGATAAAGAGCTGTTAGAAGACCATCATTAGAGCACAGGACCAGGAAAGCCCAAGGTGGGAATGGAGGCAGCACAGCTAGAGCTGGAGAGGAAAGCTGGAGCAATCTGATCCTGCAAATGAAATCAAGAATGTTTGCCAACAGAAGCCAGGCGTGGTAGCACATGCCTTTAATCCCAGCACTCGGAAGGCAGAGGCAGGCAGATCTCTGTGAGATTGAGACCTGCCTGGTCTACATGGTGAGTTCTGGGCCATCTGCACCTATAGGAAGACCCTGACTCAAAAAAACCAAAAAAAAAAAAAGGGAGATAAAATCTGTTCCTTAGCTATGGCTTGATTTCTTCATTCCTTGATTCCTTTCCTTGGAGCTGACTCCAGGTTTGAGTTTGAGCTGCTGGGTAGATGGTGCCATGTACTTCCCCATGACAGGGAAGTCAGTAGGAGAAGCAGGCTCCAGAAAAACTCAAGAGCACTGTTTATACTGTGTTAACTTTGTGCTTGCTAGACATTAAAGAGGAAATATCAGGTCATTTTCTGAATGTAGCTAGAGCTGTTTTCACTATTTTGAATTATCATCTTGCCTGCCCATGCCCCCTAGTATGGGTATCTTCCCTGTAGGTTTGAAAGCCTTTGAAGCAAGAATCTTGCTGTGTCTGTATTCTCTGTTATAAACGTCCAGAGGGTTCTGTTTATCTGTATGTTTTGGAAATAGGGTTTCCTGTAGCCCAGGACAACTTTAAATTCTGTAAGTAGCAAAGGATGATCTTTGATCCTCCTAGTCTACTGTGGAGTGATGGGGTTACTGGCAAGCACCACTAAACCTGGTTTATGTGGTGCTGGGTGGGGCTCAAACCCAGGGCCTTATGCATACTAGGCTAGCAGTCTACCAACAAAGCTATATCCCCAGCCTCCCAGTGTCTTTTGTATGGCCGTATTCTATAAATAATCACTGAAGAAAATTAAAATGTTGAGAGGTTGAATATACAGCTCAAGGATAGAGTGCTTGCCTAGCATGCACAGGGTCCTAGAATCAAGACCTAGTAGGCTCAGCTTTGGGTATATAACTGCAGACAATGATTCCTCCCTCCCTGAATCTCTCAATAGACAATAGTTATCAGTGAAGGTAGGGCCCTATAAGCCCTTATCCTTTCCATTACTGATTGTTGACAGGGCCAGTCTTGTGTGGGTCCACTCAGTAGTTGTGTTGGGTCTAGAGGATGACACTTTGCAGTCCTTCCAGTCCTTATATACTGCCTACCCCCTCTTTTATAATGTTCCCTGAGGCTTGGGGGGGGAGGGGCAGAGGATTGTAAATGTCTAGTCCCATTATTATTATTATTATTTTTTTTAATTTTATGTGTATGAGTGTTGTGCCTGCATATGCCTAGGTGCACTCATATCATGCAGTGTCCACAGAGGACAGAAGAGAGAGTCAGAGTCCCTGGAACTGAAGTTATGGACGGCTGTTAGCAGCCATGCGGGTGCTAAGAATCAAACCTGGGTCTTCTGCAAGAGCAGCCAGTGCTCTTAACCACTGAATCATCTCTCCAGCCCCTATAGTCCCATTTTTAATGATATGTACACACACATACTGTACTATAGGCATCCATAATTGTGTACTTAAGACAAAACCTAATATTTGTACACTATTTACCCCTAGTGGTTACCTGGAAAGGAGGTAAGACTGAGAGGGAGACTTTTCTTTTGTACTTTTTAATGGTTGAATTTTTTTCGGGGATAAGTTCATCCTTTATGTGCAACATTTGTAATTTTTAAATCCATAAAAATAAATAAAAGGAATGTTTTGCCAGGCGTGGTAGCACAGGCCTTTAATCCCAGCACTTGGGACGCAGAGGCAGGTGGATCGCTGTGAGTTTGAGGCTAGCCTGGTCTATATAGCTGGGGCTACAGGGAGACATGTCTCAAAAAAGACCAATAAATAAATAATAAATAAATAAACGGAATTTTAAAAAATGGAAGCATTCTTTCCTTGTCAAAGGAGGACTTAGATATTCTATTTCATGTAACACTCAAAACAGAAACAGATGCCCTTCACTGAAGCATGGAGAACACAAAAATAGAACTGCTCAAGATTTTAAAACAAAAGCCATCTCAGAATCGAGGGTACGTGAGTGTATACGGCTTCCATCGTTTTAAAAAAATCATTTCAGCAATGTAAAGGGAAAACAGAAACAACTTTTACTTTTGCCACTATAAACAAAAAATACATTTGATAGTCGTGAGTCTTTTGCCAAATAGAAAGTGTCCAGTAAAAGACACAAATATTGGAAAGCTTATCTCAACTAGACCAAGGTACCTGCGATTGAAATGTGGAAAACTTTAGGTTGAGGGACATGCAAAGCTCATTTTTCAAAAGTAAAAATAACAGAAAATCAGTAGTTCTATATGATTCAACCAAATGTATAGGAGAGTTTCAAAACCATTTAAGCCTTTGGAAAAGTAGCACAGATACATAAAGTTTATTTGTTTGCTACCGTTTTTTATATCCCATAATACTTTTTAAGACAAACCTAGACAGGGAAGCTTTGATTACAACAAATGACAAATATAAAAGTAATATTTCAAGGGATCATTCAGGAACACAGTTCATTGTATTGGTAGCCAAAGCACGAAAGAAAACATTTTTTTTTCATGGAATATTAATGTTCAAACAGTGAAGATATAAAATTTAGAGAAAACTTTTCTACTGGTACCTAAATTTAAATAACCTCTAAATAAAACAAAACTATTAAAGTTCAGTTTGTTCCAAATCTAAATTTATTTATTTATTTTTTTAATATTTTATTTAACAATTTGGATCCCCTGGAACTGGAGTTACGGACAGTTGTTAGCTGCCATGTGGGTGCTGGGATTTGAACCCATGTCTTCTGCAAGAACAACCAATGTTCTTAACTGCTAAGCCATTTCTCCAGCCCCCTACATTTATTTTTTTAAGAGCAAAGGGAAAGGAAGTCTTACTTAGCTGTAGGTAAATAGATGGAGTGTTCACAGTTGGTTTAAACTGAAAAATTTGCATTCAGGACAAAGGGGAACTCTCACACTGTTGGTAGGAATGTAAATTAGTATTGCCCTTCTGAGAGTGCTGTAGAGTTTCAACAACAACATCCACATGGCCCAGTTAACCCACTTCTAGGTAAATATCCAAAAGGAGATGAAATCCAAGGTATAACTATGCACCCATGCTTACTGCTGTTCTATTCACAATAGCTAAGGTATGAAATCAACCTAGGTACCCATCTGATGAACAGATAAGGAAATGTGGTATGCATACACAGTGAACCATTATTCTTCCCTAAAAGGACAATAGTCTATTACTACACAGCAAAACTGATGGACGTGGAGGACATATATTGAATGAAGTAAGTCAGAAACAGAAAGCCACCTGTTCTCCCTTACATATGGATGCTTTAAAAGATTGATCTGACTGTAGAATAGGATTACTAGAGGCTGGGAATGGTGGCAGAAAAGGGTTGGGGGGAGTAGAGGTTATTGGATAAAAGGCACCAAAACACAGATACAAGTTATATGTTGTAGTGTCCTATAGCACAGCATATAGTAATTCACAACAAACTACTTTGTATTTAATGAATAACTAAAAGAGAAAAGATGAAAGGCTCCAAGCACAAAGTAATGATCAGGAGATAGAAACGTGAATTTCCCTGATTTGATAAGTATATATTGTATAAAATAGTAATATATTACACTGTACCTCATAGAAATGTACAGGCAAAATAATAATTGAAAATATGGTATCAAACAATAAAAAAATAAAGACAAAGGAAATAAAATATTTTTAAAAACTGTGATTGTTCATTTATTACTCAAACTTTGTTGTTCTACCCAGAAAGTTATTATAAAATAATTTTATCCTAAAAAAACTAAACAAAGTACCAGGTGTGGTGGCACACACCTTTAATCCCAGCACTCGGGAGGCAGAGGCAGGTGGATCTCTGTGAGTTCAAGGCCAGCCTGATCTATATAGTGAGTTCCAGGTCAACTGGGGCTACAGGGAGACCCTGTCTCAAAAAGCACCCCCCCACACACAATGGAAGGGGAGGCTGGAGAGGTGGCTCAATAGTTAGGAGCACTGGCTGCTCCTGCAGAGGATCCAGGTTCAGTTTCTAGCACCCACATTGTGGCTAACAACTAGCTGTAACTCCAGTTCTAGAGGATCTTCTGTGGGTATTGCATGCATGTGGTGCACTTACATACAGGCAGAACACTCATACACATAAAATAAAAATAAACTAATCTGAAAAGAAAAGAAAATAAGAAAGAAAGAAAAGAAAAGAAAAGAAAGAAGGGAAGATGGAAGGGAGGGAGGATAGAAGAGAGGGAAGGTGGGCAGAGGGAGTTATCCTAATACTGTGGGGCTAACTCAAGAAGCTCAATAGTAGATGGGACCACTGACCCTCATGATGAAATAGACCTGGAAAGGGCTTTAAGCCATCACATGTTCTACCCACTTCTTTCTCTTTGAAACTACATGTTTTCTTATCCCTTTCTCTACAGATTTCTTTTTTTCTTTCTATAGACAAGTTTTCTCTGCTTTTTCATGTATAGGGGAAAGAAATGACTACTTGAGGTCAGATTCTATCTATAAGTGAATAGCACTTACATCTCTGAATATAAAGTCCCAAACTCAGAGGCTGGAGAGATGGCTCAGCAGTTAAGAGCACTGATGACTCTTGCAGAGGACCCAGGTTTGATTCCTAGCACCCACATGGCAGCTACGAACCATCCTTAACTCCAGTTCCAGGGGAATCTGAAGCCCTCTTCTGACCTCCAAGCATTGCACGACACCGGTGCACTCACATACATGCAGGCAATACACTCATACACATAAAAGAAAAATAATAAAATATTTAAAATTTAAATAAATAAAATATTTAAGGAGTAAGCCTCCATAGACTAAATCTGGCCATAAGAGTTTGCTCTTAGCCAGGTGTGGTGGTGCAGTCAGGAGGCAGAGGCAAGTGGGTCTCTGTGAGATCAAAACCAGCCTAGTCTACATAGTGAGTTCTAGGTCAGCTGGGGCTACAGGGAAACCCTGTCTAAATGAACAAGCAAAGGAACAAACAAACAACAAAAGATTTTACTTCTGTGAGGGCCAGTGAGACAGCTCAGTGGGTAGACACTTGCTACCAAGCCTGACGACCTGGGTTTGATTCCTGGGACCCACATGGTAGAAGGAGAGAACAGACTCCTGCAAGTTGTCTTCCGACCTCCATACATGTGCCATGACATGTGTGTTCCTCACAAATAAATATAACTTTAAAAATTTCTGAGAAAGAATTTGCTCTTCTGAGAGGACAATACTCGTGTGTGTGTGTGTGTGTGTGTGTGTGTGTGTGTGTGTGTATTGAGGGTAATTCATTGATTGTAGAAACATTGCCTAAACTACCTAATATACCCCCTCCTGTCTGTATTTTCAGGTTCTCAACAGTTCCATCTATAAAACATTCTGAAATGTATGTCCCGTTGATCCAATCCAAATTTATAATTGTATTGCTACATGTTATAAATACATATTTTGCATACACCAAGAGGAAAAATTAAGACAATATTGAAAACTAATAATGATATCAACTTTGGGAATAAATTAACAATGTCTGAATATTTTGTTTTTACAAAATATCTGTGTGGCAGTCTTAAAAATGGATCACAGCCGGAAGTGGTAGCGCATGTCTTTAATCCCAGCACTTGGGAGGCAGAGTCAGGCAGATCTCTGTGAGTTCAAGGCCAGTCTGGTTTCCATAGTGAATCCAGGCCAGCTAGGGCTACAGGGAGACCCTGTCTCAAAAAGACCAATAAATAAATAAATAAATAAATAAATAAATAAATAAATAAATAAGGATTGCAAAGATCATCATAGCCTAATGTCTTTAACCTGTGAAAACCACCTTATCTGATGTTTTGCAGACATTTAACTAATAATATTGACATGAGAGGATGACACTGAATCATCAGTGGAGCACCTTAATGCCATAATCATAAGTGTCCTTATGAGGGAGGAGAAGGACATTATGCTACACAGTGAAAGTCATGACACGGTGGAAGTCAAGTCTGGGGTGATACACCCAAAGGACAGAGGAAAGCTGTAAAAGGGAACAGATTCTCTGCTGGAGCCTCCAAAAGGAACCAGCCCTCACAATACCTTCATTTAAGCCCAGTCAAACGGAAACTGAATTTGGACTTCTGACCTCCAGAACTGTAAAAGAAGACGTG
The DNA here is from genome assembly GCF_000622305.1 of Nannospalax galili. NCBI lineage: Eukaryota > Metazoa > Chordata > Mammalia > Rodentia > Spalacidae > Nannospalax > Nannospalax galili. The sequence continues at coordinate 1,448,084 of NW_008331662.1, forward strand.
TTTTGCTTTAGGCCACTGTGGATGTATTAATTGGTTACAGTCACGCAGGAAACTAACAATAACAACACATAAAATAGTTGCTTTGGGACTTGATGCCTTCTGCTTCCATCTTAGGGCTTGTGTCAAAACTCGCACTGAGCCTTCTCTTGCCAGGTGTACCCAAGAATATGACATTGCCTTTGAATCCTGTGTGGCAAAGCTCCACACAGCACCATGATGCTTGGGGAAGCTAGGCATCATGTCCAAGGACTTCCTTCAAGTTGTTCAACCTCTGGCTGAATTCCCAAACATTCATTAGGCTGGAAGATACTGTGCGCTCGAGGTGGATGCAACAGATCCACATGCTTCTGTAAGGAAAGGCTGTGGTGCTGATGGGCAAGGATAGTATGATGTTCAAGGTCACACAAGGGCATCTGGGAAAAAAATCCAGCTCTGGAGAAATTGTTGCCCCATTTCCAGGAGAATGTACGTGTTGTCTTCATCCAAGAAGACCTGGCTGAGATCAGGGACCTGCTGCTGGTCAAAAGGTACCAACTGCTACCCATGCTGGTGCCATTGTCTCCTGGAAAGTTACAGTAGCAGCCCCAGAACACCATGGGGGCCTGGGAAGACCTCTTCTTTCAGGCTTTAGGTATCATCATTAAAATGTGCAAGGATACCACACCATTTAAATCCTCAGTGATGTGTGGCAACCCTGACTGGAGACAATGGGGAAGGGGAAGCAGGGGAAGCAGGAATCCAGACAGGCTGAACATCCCCGTCTTCCAGCAGGCATCCCCCAAAGACAGCATCTACAGTCCCAGAGGCCGACATCACAGAGGAAACTGCTTTCTTGCTTCCTGGATGGTATTGTAGTGTTGCCAGTGTTTGTCAGCAGATTTGTTACCCAACTATTGCATCTGTGCCCTGTTGTATCATCAGTGGGTATGAGCAGGCACTGGCTTTGTCTGGAGAGATTTTCTTCACTTCCCTACCTAGTGAAAATGTCAAGGCCTTCTTGGAAGATCTATTTGCATTTGCGGTCACTGCCCCCAGGGTCACTGCTGCTGCTGCTGCTGTTATAATGACCCAAACCAGGGCATACAGCAAGGAAGAGTCAGAGGAGTAAAACATTGATCCAGATTTGGTCTCTAATCTCCCAAAAGCAATGATCTGAGCAAGCTTTATTTTTTAATATTTTATTTACTATTTTTTATTTTATGTGTTCGAGTGTATTGCCCGCAGATATGTAAGTGCACCTTGTCATGCAATATCCATGGAGGTCAGAAAAGGGCGTCAGGTCCCCTGGAACTGGAGTTACAGTTGGTTGTCACCCACCATGTGGGTGCTGGGATTCAAACCCAGATCCTCTGCAAAAGCAGCCAGGGTTCTTAACTGCTGAGCCATTTCTCCAGCCCTGGTTTTATTTTTTAACAAAGAAATGAAGACTTTCTTCTCTTGAAGGAAAAAAAAAAAAAATTAGTACTGATGCACAATTCCCTTCCACTGAGATTGAAGGATAGCCTTTGTTTTGAGGAACAAGCATTTACTTCCTTTTATAAATCTTTTTGCTTATTTGCTTATATATGAAACAGTGGTGTGTGGGCTCTACCTTACATTTTCTTGCCTATTCTTTTGAGAACAACACACTTGATAACCATTCACTGATTTATAATACACATATGATGAACAATTTCCTTGTGCTAAACATTCAGTTAACAGATATTATGGACTACAGACCCTGCGGTTGCTTTCTGTAGGGATCTGATAATGAGTGGAGGGCTTGGTCCATGTGCTATCTCATGGAGCTTTGTCTGGCAGGGAAGAATGGTCATTACATCAGTCATTACCTTAAAATATGAAATGTGTGGTGACTTGGTGAATACAGGATGCTATGAATGAATAAAGTCTGGGACAGGCAGGGAAGGCTCCCTGAGATCATAGCTGAGACCTGGCTGGGACCTGAGAAACAGGGGTTGGGGAGCAGTGACACAGTCCCTCTCCTCAGGAAGCTTGTAGTTGAGTAGAAGTCTAAGCCATGTCAATGAACATCCTCAATGCAACCTGACAGTGACCATAATAAGATGTAACACAGAACAGCCTCCAGCCAGGTCTGTATTGAGACGGCATATCAGAACAGACCTAATCTTTGAATGGAGCCTTAGAAGATGTATGGTCTTTAACCCACTGGTCAATGATGGGAGGGGTTGTCCTAGGCTGAGGGAAAGGTGGCTCTGCAGGGCGTGTTATATAGAGTTGTACTATTTAATATGAAAGGATTAGTCATAGGTAGCTATTTAAGGTCTTTGGTTACAAAACATTGGTCATGAAATTTTTTAAATCTAAAACGGTGTTGAAAGAGTATTACAATGACCTTCATATACTACTTCCCAGGTCCTATCATTAATATTTCTTTGCTATATCATATATGGATATTTCCAAATATTAAAATAAGGAAGAAAAGGTATATGCTACTGAGAACTCTTTAGGCACTAATAAAATGCCTTTTGCGATTATTTTCAAAGTTGGACTTTCAATAAAACCAGACACTACATGGATATTCATGTATATGTACATTCATGTATATGTACATTATTTATAGACATAGATAGATGGAAAGGGGTGTGTGTGTGTGTGTGTGTGTGTGTGTGTTACTGGAAATGGAACCCAGGCTCCAAGCACATTCTACCTCTGAGCTATACTCCAAACACAAAATAAAAATTTTTTCCTAAGACTTCAAATACAGAAGTTAAAGGGTGTTTGGTTTTTTGTTTTGGTTTTTTGAGATAAGGTCGCCCCACCTGGCTTGGAACTCACTATGTAGACCAAGCTGGCCTTGGACTCACAAATGCTTGTGCCACCATGCCTCATCCTAAAGGTATATTTGTGTTATTAACTAAATGACAACAAAATAGTATTCTAAAATCTATAGCCTATCAAACACCTTCATCTATCATGGAGATACTTTTTGTTTATATTTGTTTTGCTTTGTTCTGGTAACTGTAAATGCATTTTTGCTTATTAAAGAATATTCAATTTATGATTTAAAGTACAGTTGGCAGTTCAAATTTCCACATTCAAGTGATAATTGGTTTCCAGTTTCTAGATGAAGGTTAGGTTGTCAACCATTCTTAGTGTTTTTAAAATTTTATACACTCTTGATCTCCTTCCGCTTCCCTGGGCCTGCACGACCCGCAGGCCTCTCTCCAGGGTAAGTCCATAGTGCCCTCCCCACCTTGAATCCCCCAGCCTCATTCACCTTCTCATCTCCCCTGCCCATCTCTCCTCCTAGTCTGGGCCCTGTCCCATTCCTTATCTTGGCACCCCAGACACTGGGGGAACCACCACTGCTTCCTGATCCTTTGCATGCAGACCAATCCAGTTCCTTCTAGGTCCCCAGGAGCCCTGGGCCTGAACTTGCCCTCACTTCCCTCTGCTTCCCTGGACTGTACAACCCACCAGACTCTTTCCTGGATTTCCGGGCAGAACGTTCCACTTCCTGATACTTTGCATCCAGACCAACCCAGTGTCTCAGTACATTCCCCAGGAGCCCTTGGGGCCTCTTCCCATCTCTGGGTGGCATGGCCACCAGCTGACCTAGACCAGCATCTTTCCTGGGCCCTGCTCCAGGCCAGTCTAACCCCAAATTCCTGACACCAAAATCTTTCCTGGAGGCAGCCAGACCTTAGGAGAAAGCCTGAAATCATCTGATCCTCATCTGACTTGGGCCTCTGTGGGAACTCCTGAAGACAAAAGCAATCTGGCCACTCAACTATAAAATCAAAAGAGAGAACTGGAAGCTTAGAGGAGCCCGCTTCTAATGCCCCAAAAGAAAACCACAAAAGTTTACAAAAAGAAGCAGACCTAAACATGAAGGCTTGAGTCTCACACAAGAATCAGAAACCACAAAAGATATTCACATGACAAAATCACAGAGAAAAAATAATAACATGAAAAACCGAAATAGCATATCCCCACCAAATACCAATAGAGGAGTATAATGAGAACCCCTTAGAGATAATGCAGGGCATGGAACTCAAAAGAACACTTATAAACATGATAAAAGATTTCAGTGAATTTAAAGAATACACAAAGAAATCAAAGAACTGAAGGAAGATAGGGATAAACTTCTGAATGAATTCAGAAAAGAGTTAGACATATTGAAGCATACTCAGGCTGAAATGAAGAAGGAAGTGAAACACTCAGTAACCCAATTAGAAACAACAGGAGAAAGCCTCACAAATAGGATGAATGAAATGGAAAACAGAGTATCAAGACTGGAAGATAAAGTGGATGAACTAGACCACTCAAGCAAAGATTGTGAAAAATTTAAGAAATCACAAGAATGGAATATGCAGGAATTGTGTGACACCATAAAAAGACTAACCTTATGAATCATAGGCATACAGGAAGGAGAAGAATACCAAGATTACACCTGACTTTTTAGTGCAAACTATGAAAGCCAGAAGAGCCTGGACCAAAGTATTCCCAGTTTTAAATGACCACAGACGCCAACCCAGATTTCAATACCCAGCCAAAATGTCTATTATAGTTGAAGGGGAAAGAAAAATCTCCCATGACATAAATAGGTTGAAGGAATTCATATCCATAAAACCAGATGTTCAGAGAGTTCTGAAAGCAATACAAAGAGCTGAAGAAAGGAATGACTATGCCCAAGGGGATGCAGAAAGAAATTCAATGAAGGTATAACTGTGGAAAAGTACAGATATATCAAGAATGTAAACAGAAATAAAATGACAGGATTCAATACTCATTTTCATTAATAACTTTAAATATTAACAGACTGAACTCCCCAGTCAAAAGACACAGACTAGGTGAATGGATTAAGAAACAAAACCCACCTTTTTGTTGTCTGCAAAAAACTCATCACACTTTCAAGGACAGACATTATCTTAAAGTGAAAGAATGGAAAAAAATACACCAAACAAATGGTACTAAGAAAAAAGCAGGCATTGCAATTCTAATATCTGACAAAACAGACTTTAAACTAATCAGAAGAGATAAAGAGGGCCACTTCAATCTGATCAAAAGAACAATAAATCAAGAAGATATTACAACCATGACAATATATTCACCAAACCCTGGTGCACCAAACTTCATAAAAACAATACTACAAGACTTTAAGACCCAAATTAACCCCAACTCATTAATAGTAGGGGACTTCAATACCCCACTATCTCCATTAGATAGGTCAACAGGGCAGAGAGTTAACAGAGAGACATCTGAATTAAACAATACCATATATCAAATGGACTTAACAGACATCTACCAAGTATTCCCCCCAAGCACCAAAGGACATACTTTCTACTCAGCACCCCATGGAAGCTTCTCTAAAATCAACCATATGCTGGGGCACAAAACATACCCCAACAAATACAAAAAGATTGAAATAATTCCATGCATTCTATCAGACCACAATGCAATAAAGCTTACAATCAACACCAGAAGAAGACCTAATCGCAACATGAACTCATGGAGATTAAACAACACACTCCTGAATGATGAATGGGCCAAAGGAGAAATTAAGAAAGAAATAAAAGTATTCCTGGAACTAAATGAAAAGGCCAATACAACACAAAAAAAACCTCTGGGACACTCTGAAAGCAGTCCTTAGAGGGAAGTTTATAGCTCTAAGTGCCTACATCAAAAAATCAGAAAGAAAACAAATAAATGACTTAACATTGCAACTCAAGACACTTGAAAAGTAACAACAAATGAAACCCAAACCCAG
>NW_008331662.1:1453979-1455908 GCF_000622305.1 Nannospalax galili
CTGATGGCATGGGAACCACCAAAACTAAACCAAGAAGAGATTAACAGCTTAAACAGACCCATAACAAAAAGAAGCTCAAACAGTAATACAAAACCTCCAGACTATAAAAAGCCCAGGACTAGATGAATTTACAGCAGGATTCTATCAGACATTAAAATAAGATCTACATCCAATACTACTTAATTTATTCAAAAAGATAGAAATGGAGAGAGAACTTCCAAATTCCTTCTGTGAAGCCAGCATCACTCTAATACCAAAGCCAGGTAAAGATACAACCAAAAAAGAAAACTATAGACCCATATCCTTAACGAACATAGATGCCAAAATTCTCAACAAAATACTTGCAGACCATATACAAACACACATCAAAAAGATCATCCACCATGTTCAAGTCCACTTTATTCCAGAGATACAGGGATGGCTCAATGTACATAAGTCAATAAACATCATAAATCATATAAGTGGACTCAAAGACAAGAATCACATGGTCATCTCAATAGATGCGGAAAAGGTCTTTGACAAAATCCAACATACATTTATGTTTAAAGTCCTAGAGGGAATTGGACTGGAGGGAACATACTTCAACATAGTTAATGACAGATACAAAAAAATGCACAGCCAACATCATTGTAAATGGAGAAAAACTGGAAGCATTCCCATTAAAATCAGGAACCAGACAAGCCTGTCCACTATCTCCACTCATTTTAACATAGTGCTTGAAGTACTTATAAGAACAATGAGACAAGAGAAGGAAATTAGAAGAGTAATAATTGGAAAAGAAGAGAACAAATTATCCCTTTTTGCAGATAAGTAGACCAGGCTGGCCTTGAACCCACAGAGATCCACCTGCTTCTGCCTCCCAAGTGCTGGGACTACAGGGGTGTGCCACCACGCCCAGCTTCTCCACTTGATCTTTAACAGAGTGCTTGAAAATTTTGCAAGAGCAATAAGACAAGAGCAGGAAATTAAAGGAGTAATAATTGGAAAAGAAGACCTCAAATTATCCCTTTTTGCAGATGATATATTAAGCTGTGAAGGCTCTAAGAAACTAGACTGAAGAATTGAGCTGATATGGGTTAAGGGAATCAGGATGCAGTGGGTGGGTATGAACTAAGAGGGTAATCCAGAGATCTGGGGAGCTAAGAGCAGAAGCAGGCCTGTGCCCAAGGCTAGAAGGAGAACAAGATGTGGGGGCTGGGAGATTGACTTTGCTTTATGGAATTTTTAAAAACATCTTAAAATTCATGTGGAAGCACAAAAGACCCTGGATAGCCAAAGCAACCCTGAGCACAAAGAGCAACACTGGGGGATTACTATACCATATTTTAAGCTCTACTACAGAGCTATAGTCATAAAAACAATATGGTACTGGCATAGAAATAGACCCATAGACCAATGGAACAAAATTGAAGACCCAAATATGAGTAAATGCAATTTCAGCCACCTGATATTTGACAAAGGGGCCAAGAACATTCACTGGAGGAAAGACAGCATGTTCAGCAAATGGTGCTGGCAAAACAGGATCTCTACCTATAGAAGAATGAAACTAAACTCCTATCTTTCACCTTGCATAAAATGCAATTCCAAATGGATCAAAAACCTCAATGTGAAGCCTAAACTCTGAAACTGTTAGAAGAAAACATTGGGAAAAACCTAAAAGATATAGGTGTAGGAAAGGATTTTCTAAACCGACATCAATTGCTCAGGAAAACAAGGGCAAGAATTAACAAATGGGACCTCATTAAACTAAAAACTTCTGTACATCCAAAGAGGCAACTAGGGAAGCCATCAGAAAACCCCCAGATTGGGAGAAAATCTTCACCAGCGACACATCTAACAGACATTTAATATCCAGAATATATAACAAGCTCAAAAAACAGACAAGAAGTAACTCAATTAAAAGATGGGCTAAGGAGCTGAACAGAGAGT
>NW_008331662.1:1456099-1458397 GCF_000622305.1 Nannospalax galili
GAGAGGATGTGGTGAAAGGGGAACACTCATCCACTTCTGGTGGGGCTGCAAACTGGTTCAGCCCATATGGAAAGCAGTGTGGAGAACTCTTAAAAAATTACAAATGAACCTACCATTTGACACAGTTATACCACTCCTTGGCATATACCAAAGAGCTCATCCTGTTGCAGAGACTTTGTACATCCATGTTTGTTGCTGCTCAAACAATGGCTAAGAGAGGGAAGCAACCTGAGTGTCCCTCAATTGACAAGTTGATAATGAAAATGTGGTTCATTTATACGATGGAGTTTTACTCAGCAGTAAAGAAAGATGAAATCATGAAATTTGCGGGTAAATGAATGGAACTAGAACCTGTTATACTAAATGAAGTAAAAGACTCAAAAAAAAAAAAAATCCAACATATGTTCTCCCTCATATGTGGATCCTAGAACCAAACCCGGATAAGTGAGTATGTATCAAGACATAACTACAGGAACCAGAATAATGGAAAGGAACTAGGGAGGTAAATGAAAAGAAATAACCTGAAAGAGAACAGTAGGAAACAGGCCTTAATAAGGGAGATATGGATAAAAATTAGGTTAGTTTAAGGGAGGGGGGAGGGAAGGGTGTACAAGGAACCTAGGGGATAAAGGGAAAGAAGGAGCTCAAGAGAGGTAGGACCATAGGAGAAGGGTATTAATAAGGGAGAAAGGGGGGAAATGGGGGCACCTTAGTTGGGGAAACCATGATGGAGGGGTGAGACAATGTAATAGATAAATAATGCCTAGCTAGTTTTAAAAACTAGAGGGAACCATATTACTCTAACAACCTACTGACACATTATACATACCAGATCAAGAAATACATGTCTAGGTAAGGTTTATCTGAGAACCATTGGTGTTTGCCCATGATTTATCTACATGACACACAGTAATTAAAAGTACCAGACTGGTGGAACTAACCTTCTTGGATGTTTAACAGACATACTTTAAGGCCTATAATAATTTGGTCAGAGGGACATAAAGGACAGTTTTTGCTCCTTGCCCTCCTAAGTTGACTAGTTCCAGGGGACTATGAGCATCTCTCAAAATGTCCTGTAATAGTGGTGGGTCACCTGTCCTCTTGACCCCACCAGATGGACTTGACTAGTGTCCAGTCTACAAAGAGGGGGGTCAACCCAGAGGAATCATTTCCTCCATGCTTCCAAGCCAAGCCAGCCATGTTCAAGGAGGACCTTTGAGTAATCTTCACATAGGCGGAACTGGTAAAAGAAAGGAGTCAGGGGCTCCTCCCAAGCCCATGTGACCCCTAAGGAGCAGATCCTCAAACGACCTTAAGTGTAAAAATAAATTGGTTTATCTGGGTCAACTGTATGGTCTTGAACACTCAAAAGGAAAGTATAACCTAAGATTAAAGGGGCCAATATAATTTTTTTTAAGAGTCCATATGTATAGCTAAAGGCTACATAACAAGCAACAATGCCAGATAGGAGATACCTTCTTTTGAGTTCTTGGCTAAGTTGGCCAAAGGGACTCCCAGATAGTAACCGAGCATAGAACTGGGAAAATGAACAGCAGACCCCAATATTATCTACAGAAATGTTGACTGATTGCTGCTAGATGAGGAACAGCTAACCTTCCTAAAACCTTCCTCTAGATAGGCTGACTAGATTCACCAGATGAACAATTAGTTGGGAATGGTGGGGGGTGCTGACAACAGAGCAGACAATAGCAGGGATATCAGAGTATAAAGGCTCTAGTCGCGGGAGGGAGGCTATGGGAGGGTGCCATCTGGGAAGTGAGTGTATAGTCCAATAAGATGGTTTGGGATGTTCTGTGTGATACACACACACACACACAAAACACACACACACAAATAAACAATTTTTAAACAATGTATTATATTTACGGAGGAAGCATGGAAATTAATGTCATGTTAATTAGTAGAGCTGATAAACATTACCATTGAAATCTACCCACTGACTTTATAGACATACACAGGCGCCAGGGATCCAACTGCAACTGATTATGACTAGTAATAATCAGATACATACAGATTAGAGATGCATGCACCAACATCTCAGAGTTAGAATTATAAACAATGAGTCTTTCTGCAAGGAACAATACACTCTAAAATGAAATAGAGATCTTTTTTAAAGGTTAAAAACTCATTCAGTCTTATGTCTTACAGGGCTTATACTGAGTTCAATATTGTATTACTGTATTAATTCAACTGTGAAACTAGAAATTTACAGCCACTTGTGAAAGAGATGTACTCTTGCTCTGGAGTGTGTTACTGAATATGTTAAAGCTGTAATGA
>NW_008331662.1:1458744-1492225 GCF_000622305.1 Nannospalax galili
TGTCACTCCAGCTCATGACCACAACACACACACACACACACACACACAAAAATTTTAAAAAATTAAAAAAATAAATCTTTAATTAAAAAAATTTATACACTCCTCTTTTTTTTTTTTTTCTGTCTTTTTGAGACAGGGTCTCCTTGAACTCACAGAGATCTGCCTGACTCTGCCTCCCAAGTGCTGGGATTAAAGGCATGTGCCACCATGCCCTGCCTTATACACTCTTTATGATAATTTAAATGTACTAGTAAGAGTGCTGTGACCATGTATTAATATGAAGCAAGAAAATAGTTGTTCTGAGAAATAATGTCTCATTCTTATAAATGAGTGCTTTGCTAGTGAATATTCCATGTGAGAAGGCTTTAGAAAATAAGCATTACTGCAGCTATTAAAATCCAGTTTAGAACTAAGCCTTAGTTTGATTTTTCCAAAGTTCTCTGCTCATATAAATCACCTGCAGAGCTTATGACAATGAGTATATGGGATTTGATCCTCGAGACTTAGCAATCTTAGAGTAAGGCTCCAGAGTCTGTATTTCTGACAAATGATGGGGAGAAGGAACTTCTTCTGACACCACTGAGCAAGTCCTCACTCTATGGTACTTGGCTTGACTGAGCATATTTTAACAAATCTACCTGGTTCATTTGTGCAATGTCTCAGCAAGCTTGTATTAAGGATGCAAGATTGCTTCAATTCTATAGTCAAGAACAATAGGGCAAGTCTTTTCACACAAGTATGTATTAAGAACCAACTAACGGGCTGGGGAAATGGCTCGGTTGGGAAAGTACTTGCAGCACATGTATGAGGACTGGAGTTTGATTTCTAGAACTCATGTTAAAAAAAAAAAGATAAAGGAAAAAACTGAGCATGGTGGTGTGTGGTTACAATCCCAGAGCTGGGGAGGCAGAGATGGGTGGATCCCTGGGACTGGCCAGCCAGCCTTGTCAAGCTCTAGGCCAGTGAAAAATCCTTTCTCAACAAAAGGAAACAAAACAAAATGAAAGAAATAAGAGAGATGGCGCCTAAGGAATGACACCCCAAACTGATCTCTGGTTTCCACATATATGCAAACACATGTGCATGCATATATGCACACATATGCACACATGCATGCAGGGAAACACACACACACACACACACCGAGGGAGAAGAGAGGGAGAGGGAAAGGGAGAAAGAGAAGGAGAGAATCAACTAGGGACCATGTTAAAACACATATTTTGATTCAGTAGGTTGGGGTGCCTTGATATTCTGCAGGTATAACAATTGATGAGGTCCAAGCTCCAAAGCCAGGAAAGGAGGAGGGTCACAGGAGACTGTGAGATTGAAGAGAGTTTCAGTTTGAAGAGGCGTCATTAGCAGATAAGACATGTTCTATTCACCTGTATACAGGTCCCTAGGCAGGCAGACACTAGCAGGCATCCAGGCATATACCAGTATACATAGGCCACACACAGGTGGGCACAGGCACACACATAGACCAGTACACAGGCCACACAAGTGAAGACAAAGACACATATTTCTAACCCCAAGGCTATATTTAAAGAAAACCCCAGAAAAGTGTCATTCTGCCGGGAATAGTTATATAACAGATTATATCACCGCTTATTTTGAGGTTCTCCTAATATCTGGTGTCAGCCATGTTTTAGCTGACTTCTACTGGATATCCATATCACTGCCATGTTGTCTAAATGTGAACCAGCCCATCAGGCTTCTCTTCGTAAGCTCCTGGGCATTGACCCGCTGCCATTCTGAAGATTACACTTTGAGTAATATTGTGAGAATTCCTTCCCTGGGGAGTTATAAACAATGTCTACCCCCTCCTTATAAGGCCTCAATGACAAACCAAAGTACAATTCCATCAAAGTTCACCCTGGGGAACCGATGACTATATTTGGCTTATTTACAGAGCATGGGTGAGGAGCTACTTACAAGAATATGGAGAATCTAAAGCAGCCACACTAGAAAGTCTTCACCCAGCATGGTGTTGGCTTACCCATAGCCACACAGATGGAGTCCCTCATTGAGTTAGCTTTCCCCACCCTATGTAGTCCAGCACCCGCCAAGTCTCTCAGGTCATGTGCAGTTATGGCAGAATTGCATACAAATGGTGTGGAGGTGCAGGAGGGAGCAGCCAGAATCTCAGATGAGGGTCCAGTGACCTTCCTCATCCTTACCTTCTCTGAGGATGCATCAACAATCAACAGGCCTGCTTGCTCATGACAGTCTCTTACAAACAGGCATAGCTGGACTGGTGCAAATGGTGGCTGTTTTCCGGGGAAGACCAAGTCTACAGGAAGTAGCAAGGCCTTGGGGACACTGCATGGGCAAGATTTAAGGGAGCTGAGTTCCTGGAGGACTCGGAGGTACAGAACTCTTCATTCGACTCGGTCCACCCTTCCCATTATTTCTGATGCACAATCTTTGCTGTAACAGTTTGGCGTGTGTCCCAAAGCATCCATTGTATAAGAAGGAGGAATGAGGATTAATCTAGTGGCTTCTAGAATGGGAACCTGCCAGTGGTCTCCAGCCTAATCCAGGATTAAGGTACATGACATTTGTTTTCCTACTTTCCCTTTTGTTATCAGAGATGATTGGGTCATTGCTCCAGCAAGAAACAAAGTCAGAGCAACTCCCTGATTTCTTTGCTCAACTTCTTGACTAAGAACCTGCTAATTAGAAGTTCACTTCTCATAGGCTTGGGAATATATTAGTGAATGAACACAGAGTTTTGATAGCTATATAAATTGGCATTCTGCTTTCTATACTAGTCTTTGTGTTCAGATGATATGAGCTTCTCCCTAGACCTTGTTTCTGGCAAGAGTAGAGCTCTATCTGCAGGGCTGAGGACATACCCTGGCCTAGGTTGTTCTCTGATATATTGCCATACTGAAAAGTCTTACTCAGAGGTCACCAGCAATTTCTACTGCTTCTGAACTATAGGACATTTCTCCTCCAAGTCAGCACACTCAAGGGACCTGTCTGACATTATGATAAAATAATCTCACAAAAGCAACTTAAGGGAGAATGGATTTATTTATAGCTCACAATTCCAGGTTATAGTCTATTATTTCGGGGACATCACAGCCAGCAGCAGGAACTTGAGACACCTAGTCACAGCATATCCACCGTCAAGAGCAGAGAGAGAATGAATACATACATATATGCACTGTTGTTTTAGATAGGGTTTGACTATGTAGCCCTGGCTGGCGTAGAACTTGCTATGTAGACCAGGCTGGCCTCAAACTCACAGAGATACACCAACCTCTGCCTTCTGAGTGCTGAGACTAAAGGTATACTCTAACACACACACACACACACACACACGCACACACACGCACACACGCACACACACAGCTCTTTTTCTTTCTCTCTTTTTTAATGATATCCAAGACTCAAACCCAGGGAATGTGCCACCCACTTTTAGGCTAGGTCAAGATAATCTGCCACAGATATGCCCACAGGTCAGCCTAATTTAGACAATTTTCACTGAGACTTCCTTGTGTCAAGTTGACAATTAAAACTAACCATCACAGGACCCTTGAGCATCACACTGAATTCCCTTAAGCCAGACCCAGATCAGATATGCTATCTCAGAAAAGAGCATCATCCTAGGCATCAGAGAGGTGGGTTTGAATTCCACTTCTACTTTGCAGCTTGGTGGTTGTGAGTGATCAGACTATTTCATCATCTGTAAAATGAGTTTGATAATATTTACCTCAGTATAATTATGAAAATTAGATTCAATAATATATGCATAAAAACCTGCCTATGCTAATGTTTGGCATCTTATAATAAATGTTAGTTTCCTTCCTTGCTTCTCCTACTCGCTAATTGTGCCCTGTCCCCTTAGGGTGGCATCTGGAATGGTTGGTTGTCAGGGTGTTACAAATGGGCATCACAGTAAGAACAGTAGAGACAGAAGATTGGTGCAGCCTTTATCAAAGAAGCCTGGTTTCCTACACTCTTCATTTTCTCCTAAGGAGAAAAAAGAAGAAACTGAACAAAAGATTGAGAAGTAGTCATCATAGAAGTAGGGGAAAAGTCAGTGGAGGACGATGTCCTAAAGGGCAAGGGGAGAAAAGAAAAAAAATTTCAAATGAGGGACCAAAATGTTGCATACATGTTTAACCTGTGGTACACAGGCTGCATGCATTCCAGAATAGCTATGAATGAAGCCCAGTACAATTGTAGATGATAGTAACATATCACAATGTCAAAAGGCTGGATACCCCTGCTAAGAGAGTCATCTTAAATGTTGAAGAGAAACCACTTTGAGGAGTAAGTGGGAGAAAAGGAAGGGGAAGATTATGGACAAGTGTTTTCAAACTCCACTGTTGGAAGCAAAGAGCAGGACAGAGTAGCTACAGGGACTACAGGATTGGGACAGTCTGCTTACATAGGATGCAACTGTACCCGGTTAAAAAAATATGGGATGAGGAGGCTACAACAGAGTAGCGAAGGCCTGGGAAACAGAAGACAGAGGACAATAGAGAGAAAAAAGTTCCTGGAGAGGCAGAAGAGACTGGGAGCAGGGCTTAGTGGGAAGACAAGCCTTAGAAGGAGAGGCCTTTCATTGTAGCAGGCAAAGGTGGGCTGGGGACACAGGTGGGGTTTACAGATTAGAATTCAGGAAGTTGCAGGAACAATCCTCAGATGACTTCTGTTGTTTCTGCAAAGCATGAGTCAAGTTTGTCTTTTAAGAGTTAAAAGGAGTGATTAGATGGTATAAAGAAATGAAGAAAAAGACTGGGTGTGGTGGTGCATGCCTTTAATCCCAGCACTCGGGAGGTAGAGGCAGGTGGATCACTGTGAGTTCCAGGCCAGCCTGGTCTACATAGTGAGTTTCAGTCCAGCTGGGGCTACAGGGAGACCTGTCTCAAACACACACACACACACACACACACACACACACACACAACACCTAGAGAACGCACGCACGCACGCACGCACGCACGCACACAAAGGAAATGAAAATAAGAAAAAGCAGCAGCCGGAGTGGGAGGAGAGAATAGCCAAGGGAAAGGCTGTAAGACTACAGCAGTTGGGAGGGCCTGCTGAAGCTGAGGACTCTGTACTTACACTGGTATCCATCTTTGGGGCTCTGGTTTTCTTCAGGCACTTCGGAGGCTGGGTACTGTGGTGAAGCACGGTGGGGTGCTGTAAAATACTTCACCTGGCTTTAGGGAGTGTGACTTTTTTCCAGGGCCTGAACACTCTGCTTTGGTCCTGGAGGCCAAAGCTTGAGTTCATTGGGAAAGGGGGCTAGAAATGATTGAAAGAAGTCTACCCTTGTAGTTGAGAGGAGTGTTTGGTAGGACAAGGATTAAGTGTCAAATAAGCAACAATGAAATAGTTACCAAGTTTGAGTCCATTTTCAGACCCTGAGTTTTCTATTATCGTTGAACTAAAAATAGTCTATACAGGCCTTTCAGAATGGTTTTTTGAGGAGACAAAATGCGTGGGGCGGGGGGCACTGCAGAAGAAGAGCAGGAAGAAGAATTTTAAACTCAGGAGACAGAGACCAGGGTCCCTTGGATAATGTCAGAGGAAAGACATCCTTGCAAAAGTAAAACTCCCTGAGAATCTTTGCTGCTTCCCGGTTCCCTGAACTGTATTTTGTTATTGATTGGCACAAATTCTTGGAAGATGGAATCTCTTTTTGATTCTAAAATTACTCTATAGAATGAAGGTCTGTCCTGAAGTTTCTTCTTCCAAGAAGCTTGCTGAATAAAGTTTGAAAAAAAATTGCTTAAAGGTCTTTGGATAAGCTACAAAAATAATTTCATGGGGCTGGGGGTATAGCTCAGCAAAAGAGCCCTTGCCTAGCATGTGTGTGGCCCTAAGTTCAATTCCAAGCACAAGAAAACGAACAAACAAAAACAAAAAAAAAAAAGAAAAATGAATGTTGCTTCTATTTAATTTAATACACTCCAGATATCAGCAAGTCACTTTCTCTGAAAGAGCTAGGATGTTACGGAATCTGGCTTTTATAGTCATGGCTGTGTAATTCAGAATCTTGTTTGGTGTAACATACCTCACCAGGCAGTATAGTCACTCTTTTCAGAAAAAAATATGTCAGAAAGTATTGTACCGTCAACATCTCTATTTGCAAAATTCCTGCCTGTTCGGGTCACAGCTGCAATTACAAAGACACTTAGAAATTTTATTTATTCAATCAGATATTGGAAACAGTAAACGGAAGAGGAAGTGGAAGTTGGGGAGAATTAATCAAAATCTGTTAACATGCACACAAAACATGGTACTGATTAGTACAGCAGTTCCTGGAGCAAAGCAGTTATATGAGGAATTGGGAAGGAGGAGGGCCTGGGGTGGAGGCAACACATGCAAATTAGGACATTAAGAAAGTACAAGGGTTAGGGTGGCACTAGTTCAGTTAAGTGGTAGAGTGCTTATCGAGCATGCAGGAATCCCTGGGTTTGAGCCCTCGCACTGCACAAAATCCTGTGTAGTGGTGGTGCATGCCTATAATCCCAGCACTTGGAGGAGGCAAGAGAACCAGGAGATCAAAGTCGTCTTCAGCTACATAGGGAATATGGCTACATGACACTTTGTCTGAAAAAAGACAAAAGGTACCAGGTGCTATCGTTATCGTGTCATACAAGAAAGGTGATTTAACACCAGATAGGTAGCAAGCAAAGAATCAAAAATTCATTTGGGGAGCTGAGGAGATGGCTCAGCAGTTAAGAGCGTATACTGCTCTTGCAGAAAATTGGCATTCTGTTGCTAGTACCCACATTGAGCAGCTCACAACTGTAATTCCAGCTCCAGGGGGCTCTGATGGCTCTGGCCTCCAAGGACACCTGCATTACTGGGTATACATACCTCCATATACAGAATTTTTAAAAGTGGTAAATCTTTTCCTTAAAAAATAATATATTTGGGGCTGAGGAGATAGCTCAGTGGATAAGAGAACTTTTTGCACAAGCATGAGTTTAAATCCTCAGCACTAGGTTGGGGAAATTGGATGTGGCCATGTGTACCTGTGTATTAGTTACTTTTCTGTTGTTGTGATAAAACACCATGACCAAGGCAACTTATAGAAAGAAGAGTTTATTTAGCTTATGGTTCCAGAGGGAGAGTCCATCACGGCAGGGAGGCAGCAGAGGTGACCAGAGCAGAAAGCCGAGAGCTTACATCTTCAAGCAAGCACAGGACGCGGACAGAAACTGGAAATTTGGGAAGGCTTAAGAACTCTTAAAGCCCTTCCCCAGTGACATGCTTCCTCCAGCCACATCTCCTAAAGGTTCCATGGTCCTCTCCAAACAGCACCATGAACTGGGGATCAAGTGTGAAATACTTGGAGTCTATGGGGGACACTCGTTCAAACCACCACAATCTGTATCTCCAGCACTGTTAGGGTTGCAGACAGGAAAATTGCTGGGGATTTCTGGCTACCATCCTAGCTCCAGGTTCAGTGAGAGAGACCCTGTCTGAAAGGAATAGAATGGAGAGTGATAGAGCAGGACACTTGATGCCCTCTGTCCTCAGGGAATTGCCTGGCTGGAGGGAAACAGTCACAAAACAGAAATGTAGACAAGAGTGCTGGCAGGGTCTCCACAGAGATGTGTTTGTGTTGCTGTATGGCAGGATGCAGGACAGACACAGTGTGAGGGCCTCCCAGTGAGGGAGTGGGCACAGTAGGGTGAGCCACAGTGAGGGGAAGGAGGCATCCCAAGAGCAGCTAGCATGAACAAAGCCATGGTAACTAGACAACCCCTGGTATGTATAAAGCTATGAGCTGCTTTGCTGTAATACAAACCACCTACTCTAACTCAAGAAGGCCGTGGTGGGAAGTGAGTTTAGAACAGAAGCTCTTGGTGATCCCTGAACCAGAAACTCCCAGACTTGGTGGACCAGGGCAGGGTCTGATTGGCCTTCTCTGTATCCTGTGCTCATGCCACTATTTATCCCTGAAATGCCTGTGTTTTCAGACCTCACAGCCTTGCCTAAGTTAACTTTTCCACTCAAAACAATCTCTACTTTCTGTAAACTCTAAAAACCTTTGCTGTAGAAACCATAAGTCAGCAAATACTTAAGGCCTTGCCTTGTGAATTATTTCTCCATTAGAACATCTCCTGACTCATCCACAAGAGAGGGAACTTCTTGAGCAGGCCCTGGGTCTTTAACACCTCTTGTTGTCCACAGAGGCCTGACTGAACATGGGCATCCTGACTTCTTGAAAGTGTTTGCTGTTAGCCATGGTATCGCTGGTCCCTGGGGAGGAAGAAGCAGGGAACTTCCGGCTTGCCAGGCCACAGGAAGGGAAATGAAGTTAGACTCTTGAAATGTTTTTTCTCTTCATTTTCAAGTTACCACATTCTCTGGGTTCCTACCCAGTCCTTTGTGGCTTTTTCTCTTGTGCCTCAAGGTAAATGTTCTATTGCCTCCCTTCTTCCTGAAGCATTCTCCCTCGTGGGTGATCCAAGACATGAAGCAGTCAACTGAGAACCTCCAGCCCAGCATTCCTTTGAGCTCCGACTCCTTTCCCATTCCAGATGACGTTTCTTTTGAATATGTGTTAAAGCCAGACTGTTACCACCACCATCGCCCCCTCACACACACACATACACACACACATCCCCCAGCACCATTGTATCCCTACTGTTTTATAAAAGTATGTCTGCATTTGGAATTAGGGCCTCTAGGCAAATTACTAAGGTTAGTGAGGTCATAGGTTTTGACCCCGATCAAATAGAATTAGTGTCCTTTTAAGAAAGACATTGGGGCTGGAGATATGGCTCATGGTACACTGCTTGGCTAGGATGCACAGGCCCAGGGTTCAATCTCCAGCACTGCTAAGTAGATAGGTAAATTCAGGAAGCTCTTTCTTTCCCCATGCTTGAGAGACCCCTCTCCCTAACTCATATTCTCTCTCTCTCTCTCCTGACTTCTTGTACATGTTTGCTGTTAGCCATGACATTGCTGGTCCCTGGGGAGGAACCTATCATCTCTAGCTCATCTCTATCACCTTGATTTCTCTCTCATATCATGGTCACCTACAAGCCAAAAGAAAAGGATTCAGAATGAAACCCATCTTGTTTGTGTCTTGATCCTGGTCTTCTCAACCTCCAGAATGGTAAAAATCCATTTCTGCTGTTTGTTGTTTGAGCTACCCAGCCTGTGGTCTCCCTAAGCTAACAAATAATGTGTCCTAGACATAAATTCTGATCCGAAACAACTCCTCATCCACTTCCATGTCCCCAAACAAACAAAAACAAAAAAATAAACAAAACATCTGTCTTTGGTCCAGTGCTACCCTTAGATGCTCAAGTCAAAAAATTAGTAGCTTTGTTCTCTCTCTCTCTCTCTCTCTCTCTCCCCCTCCCTCCTGATCCCCTCTTCTCCATCTAGCAAATGTAGTTCTAATCATATGAGTTCCTTAACACTCTTCAGTAGCTTCCTGCTGCCCTTATAATGAGGCAACCCCGGCTGCAGTGTCTGACCTTTCTTCTCCAGTCACTGCCCTCTCATTACTCTTCCCTAGAGCCTGCATTCCCCAGCAGCTCTGGACTTATTTCTATGAGAACCCTATACTTTGTCTCATTTCTTAGGTCTCTGTGTTCTTTGAACACTTCGCTATCTCACTCTCATGCTGGCTGGGAAATAAATTATGAATCGCTTGGTGTTGTGATTGTGTGTGACCACAACAGAAACAAGGTAGAAAAGCAGAAGGAGCTAGATTATTGAATGGCTAGATCTGGGGCTAGAGAAACAGCTCAACTGGTAGAGTACTCGCCTAGCATGCATGGGGTCCCGGGTTTGATCTTCAGCAATGCGTAAACCTGGCATGGCAGTGCACACCTGGATTCCTAGCACTAGGGAGGCAGAGGTAGGAGGATCAGAAATACAAGGTCATCCTTAGAAACAGTGAATTGAGCCCAGCCTAGGGTATGAGACCCTGTCTCAAAACAAAAAACAAAGATTAAAAAAAAAAAAGCTAGATCTTGGTTGTAGAAAAGTTTCCTCTTTTTTATAAAATCACTGAAACTGCTACATGTTCTTGCACTGACTTCTAGCATATCTCTCCCTTCATCTATGATCAGTGGAATAAATGGTTTTATGAGTTCATGCCAAAGGTCTATGCTGAAACTTACAGTAGTGTATAGATGTTCTAACACAGGTAGTCATCATGAATGCTCTGTTTGTTCTAGAGAAATGTATATCCCAAAGGTAATATAAAGTTGTAGGGCAGATATGACCCAAGAAAATAAATACCATATGATACATATTTTTCAAATGGCATCTGCTGCTTGGGTCTATGCCATCTTAAAATAATTCTCCCAGGAAACTCATTAAACCTAGGTGTCAACTTACTGGGCAACACTATATTTCACCAACAATTGAGTTGGAGTCCTAGAAGGCCATTAAAATGGAATGAATAACTTAATCTCTTCTGTAAAATCAGCTGGGTTTCTAATTCACAGCTATCAAGAAAAAGAAAGGAAGAATCCTCTTTTCTATCCGGATTAACCAATCAGTAAGTGTAATGTTGAAGCAATTATATTAGAAAAATCTTTCCTAGAGATTGAATTACATCAGATTAATCCCATGTTGACTTAGTTCTCCAACCAAGGCATTTCCAGGAACTATGTGTTATGAATATTCGTGCCACATCTGGGTTTTGTGAGCCAAAAAACTCATTACATAACAGGCATAAAACATACTCACATGAACTATACGATAATGACCATTATATGACTATAATAAACTATTTTGGAACAATAAATAAAATGTGAAAAATTGAGAAAGGAAAGAATTCAACTGTGTGATATTATAAAATATGTATTTGATCTTCTTTCCAATTTCCTGTCATAGAGGTCCAAAAATCTTTGGAGTTTGAAGTGCTAAGTGTTTTCAATGTCCTAATGAGATGACTGGTGGCTGGGGTCCTTAGCTAGTCTCAGGATGGGGTTGGTTGCCATGGGAACCACACAGGTGTTTAGATGGTTGGAACTTTTAGTCCCATTCTACCCTCATACCTCTGGGGAGGGGAAAGAGGCTAAAAGCCGAGCTGATAAACCACTGGGCAATGATTTAATCATTAATGCCTACATACTGAACTTTCCACAAACAGTCGAAAGAACTGAGTTATGGGAGCTTCCAGCAATGTAGAGCTTCTGGAAAGGGCATGACAGCTCCACATCCCTTACCCTTTACCCTCCCTGTGGATCTCTTCATCATTATCCTTTGTAATACCCATAATAAATTGGTAAATTGAAGTGCTTCTTAGAGTTCTGTGAGCTACTCTAGTAAATTAATCAAACATAGAAGAGGTCATGGGGACCCTAATTTATAGCTGCTCAGTCAGAAAGACAGGTCATAACCTGTGCTTGCAACTGACATCTGAAGTCAGGGCAGTCTTGTGGGATGAAGCCTTCAATGTAAGGGATCTGATGCTATCTTCAAGTCATGGTGTCAGAACTAAATTGAACTGAACATTTACTGAGTATCTCCTATGGGGGGTGCGCAGGGATCTCGGGGCGTCCCCTGCGTACACCTGGAGATGCGGCGGGTCTGGTCGCCGCGTCGCTGTCCGCCGCTGGGGTGCTGAAGGTCTCGCGCTAGCGTGGCGCCAGTCCCCTGCGCACACCTGGAAGGCTGCGGGTCCCATGGCATCTGCTCCAAGTTCTCCGCCGCTTCCCTGAGTCTCTGTGGGTCTCCGCTGCCGGGGCTTGCCCGGCTGGGTTTCGCCCTAATTTCACCCGTGCACTTCCTCAAGGTGAGAAATCCACAGGCCGCTGGATCACGCGGGAAGGAGCGGGGCGGCTAAAGCTAGGTGTCCGTGAGTCGGCTTACGAAGAAACAGCTTTCTCCCGGGAGACTGGATCGCAGGCAATAAGACACGGGACTCAGCTTAGTCCGTGTTACAGCTCTTGATTAAGTGACTCTGCTTGGCTCCAAGTCTCAGTGTCCCAGCTCCAGCTCCTAGTGATCCAGCTCCAATTATTGAGGGAAAACCAGGAAACTTTATACTGTGGGGGTAGTGGTAAAAGCTTTAGCTGATAGGTACTTTGTGAGATACCCTATTTACATATGGAAGTGGGCTCCTGCCAGGCTGCTAGACTGCCAGAAAAATCACACGGGAAAACCTGGCATTTCCAGAGCCAGAGGCATTTCCAGAGCCAGAGGTCATGTTTCTGTGGCGGCTACTTCAAAAGACGAGTCAGGAAGATGCTGGGAAGGTACCCTGATGAAAAGGAGTCTTCTGCATATGAAACCGAGCCCATGGGCTGTCCGGACATGGAGAGACTACTACTTCACAACAGGGGTCCCCAACAATCTCCTATGTCCAGACCTTAAAATGTATACTTTTACATATCTCACTTAATGGTTACAATTATTTTATTGATATGTATTTTTTTGTTTGTTTTGCTTTTTTGAAACAGGGTCTCCCTGTAGCGCCAGCTGGCCTGGAACTCACTTTGTAGACCAGATTGGCCTTGAACTCACAGAGATCCTCCTGCCTCTGCGTCCCGAATGCTGGAACTACAGATGTGTGCCATCATACCCGGCATGATATGTCTTAATAGAAGCTTAATGTCAAAAAAATGAGAGTGAACCTGTCATAAAAAGAGGGCCACTTTCAGAATTCTCTGTATCACCAACCAAGCAAGCTTCTTTGACCTAAAGATCAGTTTGTAGACTTATATTATTTCCTTCAATCAAAACTTGTTTTCTGTTCCTCTGTGTGACTAAGAAGTACCCACTTGTAGAGATTTTTCAAGGATGATTTTGATATTTGTGACTTTTACCCTCCGTCTGACTTTGGAACCTAGCGCCAAGTTCAAATGGTACCATTTGGTTGATTAGGATGACAGTGTTGCCCTAGTGATTCCCCTGGGGTCCATGTAGATGGTATCTCCTAGGGGAGACTACACTTCTTTCCTGCTCTCTAACCATGGGGTCAGAATGAGATGACCATCTTATAGGTTTCTGTCTCTCTGGTCATAATGGTTTGTCGAACAGACTGGCACATAACCCAAGATGGAACAACACAACCCCTGCTCAGGACTTTTCAAAATGAACTTTCGGGCCTCTGAGAAGGAAAGCTTAGAGCCACTTGTGCCTCCTTTGAAAAGTCAGGAGGATAGAGCTAGGCATGGTGGTGCATGCCTTTAATCCTAGAACTTGGGAGGCAGAGGCAGCTGGATCTCTGTGAGTTCAAGGCCAGCCTGGTCTACATAGTGAGTTCCAGGACAGCTGGGGCTGTCTCAAAAAGACCAAAAAAAAAAAAAAAAACCCAGAAAAGTCAGAAGGATAATCCTTGTGGCGCTTAAGCTTCTGCATCTGAAGGCCCGCCTCATCCTACCCTTCTCATGATTTAGTTAGTCACTCATCTGAGTTGCCTGTTTTTGGATGATATAATTCGGTTGGTAGAATGCTTGTTAACATGCATGAAGCCTTGAATTCACTCCCCAGCACTACATAAAACTGAGTATCGTGCCACATACCTTTAATCCTATGCACAAGGTGGAGGCAGGAGGATCAGAAGTTCAAAGTCAACCTCTGTTACTTAGAGATTTTGAGGCCAGCCTGGACTATATGAGACCCTGTGTCTAGAGATTAGATTGATAGATGATAGATAGATAGATAGATAGATAGATAGATAGATAGATAGATAAATAGATAGATGTGGAGGGTTCGAGCCTGCAACCCCCCGAACAATGATGACTAGGGATAAGTAAGCACTACATTCACCAGCCAGGCCCCCAGCACCAGGGACAATCAGACCCAACGGCAAGTCTAGTCAAGCAGGGACTCATTTTTTGCAGGTGTTACAGAGCTTATAAAGGCATCTGGAAATCCCCCTCCCCCCTGAGGGTGTATCTTAAGGATGGTCACGTGCTGATCATGCACTCCTCAGCAGTGCGGAAGTATCCTTCAGACTTTTAAAACAAGTGAGGCCGCTCCCCAGTAACTTCCTCTAGGACCTCTGCAAGGTGGGGCCTTTAGGTCCCCATAGATAGATAGGTGAGAGAGAGAGAGAGAGGAGAGAGAGAGAGAGAGAGAGAATTTTTGCTTAGGTAAAAGTTGAGATTTTTATCTTGTACAACCAAAGAATTTTAACTAAAAACATCAGTAAAATATTTCTATTTGTGGATTTACTTAAAAAGGGAGCATTTTCTAATAGAAGTCATGTTGAATTGAAATGATATTGAAATAACATTAGATATTATGAAGTACAAAGTACTGTTGCCAGTACACAGTTTTGGGGTAGTGTGGGAGACAATGAGCCCAGGACCAAGTGGTCTCTTCCACCCAGCTCAGGGACTGGTCTGTCTTCTGCTGGATTTTACCTACATCAGAATTATCTTTACATTGAATTAGGAAGATCTGCTGCCACTCACTGCCTGCAGGACCCATCTTTGTTGACTTTAGGTTTGTAGATGTGGTAGGTCCTTATGGTCCTTCCAGGTGTTGAACTAACCTTAAGCACAATCACAGTAAATGCCAGATCCAGAGTACTAATTAAGTTACAACTAAAATGGTTCACATGCTAAATTTTTGAGTCCCAGGCACAGGGTAAAGAATGAAGAGATAATAAACTAAACTGTGCTGCTCACTAGGTCTGTGAATTCTCTGAGCACCACATTTTTCATCTATAAAGTGTGACTAATAAGACCTCAACTTGTAATGCTTTTAGAAGAATAAAATGAAATAGCTACGGATTATATATTGTATGATGCTCTGCTAATTTTACATTTATATATAAATGTGATGTTGGTGGTTGTGATAACATTTGATTATGAAGTATTTTCATGCTATCCAATGAAGAAATGCAGTAGGGCAGTAGATTGTCTCTTCTTCCTCCTCTTCCTTTTTCTTCAGGACCATCTGGTGAGTGACTAATAGTAACAAGATTCACATGACTGGTTCACTTTGGAGAATCCTGTGATTTTTCGTTATTTATTTTTAAGTTTTATTTTATTGTGTGTGGGTATATAGGGTACATTCAGAGGTCAGAGGACAGTTTTTCAGGAGTCAGATCTTTCACCTTTTTTTTGAGGCGGGGTCTCTCTTGTTATTCCTGCTACCTTGTACCACGAGTTTCTGGAAGATCCTCCTGTCTCCCCTTCCCATCTCACAAAAGGGATGCTTGAGCTGGGATTACAAACAGAAGCCACCACATCTGTTTTTTTACATAGGTTTGGAAGGGGTGGGGACAGACCTCAGGGCATCAATGTTCCTGGCAAGCACTTTTACCTGCTTGCTATCTCTTTTTGTAAATTATGGGTAATGCTGTTGCTGGTGGAGGTCAGAGGTGTTGGATCCCCTGGCGCTGGAGTTACAAGCAGTTGTGAGCTGTCCTTTGTAGGTACTGGGAACTGATCTCTGGTCCTCTGCAAGAATAGTACTTGCTCTTAACCCCCGAGGCCATCTCTCCAGCCCTGAATTCTGTGTTCTTATGAACTCAAATGACAGACATACCTAGCTTCATGGCATCAAGGTGACTGACTCACTGCTCTCTTTTGATTTGTCTCTATCTTTCAGTTTACATATAAAATTTAGCAAAAGCAGACTTTACAAATGTCTTGACCTGAATTTGGGGTTCTATTTTTTATTTCCTAGTTTTTACTGAAAGGATAATTCTGAATTCTTCCTTCTTGCTTCTGCTTTTTTTTTAATTTTAAATTTTCTTTACCTTTTTTTTCAAAGGTAGGACATCTTGTCTTACTTTATCTAAAAGAAAATGAAACTCTAAAGCACTTTCCCAAGGAGACAGTTTGAGGAAGAGCAGGCCCCTGAGAGGATATTATTATCTGCTTGCTTCTTATAACTGAGGCCTCTTCTTAGACATTTCTGCTGTTTAATCTTAGCTCTCACCAATAACCCTTTCTTCTTTTTGATCAAGTGTTTAATTTTCCTGAAAGATTTTCTCAGATTCAGCTATTACTGAGAGGATTTTCATTTTACCCTAACCCTTTAATGGCTAAATCTTACATATCCATTATTTCAAAAAAGAGGCATTTCTGTTCACTTAAGTAAATAGTTCAGGGATTTGATCTTCTTTTCTTATTACTGCTGAGATGAGAAATAATTTGGAAATCTCTTTTGCCTAAGAATTATCTTGGAAAAATCGGGTAAAATAAAACACTTATAAAATTAATTTCAATTTTTAGTTATCTATACTAACGTACACCAAAATATAGGTTACTGAACATAGATAAATGACCCAATCTGATTTTGGTCATTCTTTTACTTTCCTCTGAGAAATAGAAGTCTTGAACCTCCAGTTTTTCTTATGACCTTTTAAAACTTCCTAATTTTTGTAAAGCATGGTCTGTTTATAAGGAAGCAATAAGAAAAAAACAAAGATGGTCAGAACAACACAAAAACCAAGCAGTAAGAATTCTGGTCATTAATATTTAAATATATAGAAATACGGGGTATTCTGAATGCAGTGAATCCCTTGGAAGAATGATGGACTCTGAAACTCAGATGAGTTTCCCTGGTTGTCAGTACTCCATATACATTGTCACAGGCTGTTGCTGGGAGGGTAATATGCACATGTCTCCATGGGGACAATGTAAATTGACTCATCTGAACTCCTCTGTATTCTGTCCCAGGCATTCGTTCCTTTGGCTGATTTTTTAAAAATATTTTATTTATTATTTTTATTTTATGTGTATGAGTCTATTGCCTGCATGTATGTGAATGCATTGTGTCATGCAATGCCTCGGAGGTCAGAAGAGGGCATCGGATTCCCCTGGAACCAGAGTTAAGGATGGTTTGTAGCCACGGTGTGGGTGCTGGGAATTGAACCTGGGTCCTCTGCAAAAGCAGTCAGTGCTCTTAACTGCTGATCCATCTCTCCAGCCCCCATTTGGCTGATTTTTATTTGTATCTTTTTCCTGTAATTACACTGCAACTACATGTTTCTATGAGTTTTGAGTCTTTATAGTGAACTGTAAGACCTACAAATAGTTTGGGGAACCCTGAAATTGAAGTTGGTGAGGGAAGTCTTAGGTTCCTGCTCTCAAACTTTGAAGTCTCTTGGACTAGTTAGGGCTCCTCTGCAATTTACCTATGATACTGCTGTCACAGCATTAGCACATTGTGCTTTTCTGCTGTTTTGTATTTAAATAATTATGTAGCTGGATGTGGTGGCACACTCCTATAATGCCAGCACTCAGGAAGCTGATAACCACAAGTTCAAAGCCAGCTTGGGCTATATAGTGAGACATTGTCTCAAGAAACCAAACTAGTAGTATTAAAATAATTGCTAATGACTTATTGCTATACCCATAGATTAGTGCATCCCTCAGCCCTCTCCAAAGAAGCTTATTCTTGCAATATTCTGGTCAACATGGATGTCTCAAGTCTAAATGAGACATCTGTATCACACCCCTCCACTCAAGACTCAGATATCTTTGCGGAAGGGGTGGGGGTAAAAGACTATAAGAGAGAGGTGGTGGGTAACTACAAGTAAACAATGTTTTCCAGACGTCAGGTCAGTGATGCATGAATTCACAGCAGTGTAACAACATGCACAAGACATGCTCAAACTTAAGCCAGACAAAAATCCCAGCAGGGAGTAGGGAGGTGCACACCAGGTCCTACTCATAGCTGAGGAGTTATTAGCATCTGATTGCTGCTGGGGCAGGAAGAGTCAGTTTTCTTTAAGGCTATGACCCTTAGTAGGTCGACCACAATCCAGGGCAGATTTCACACCAAAGGGTATTTGGGTAGAACATATTGAACTAGATAGTGGGAACAAAAACTGAACATGACCACAGGTAGACAGGTAAGTATGGGTGGCTCTGGGAGGAGTTGGGAGGAGGGGAGAAATATGATCAAAATACATTGTATGGAGTTCTCAAAGAATTAATAAAAATATTACAAAAAAAAACCCAAACAAACAAACAAACAAACAAAACCCACAACAAAACAGGGATGGCAAGATGTTCAGCAGGTAAAAGTGCTTGGTATACCAGCCTGGTGACCTGAGTTCGAGCTCTGGATCCCAAGGTGGAAAAAAAGCCAGCTCCCCAAAGTTGTCCTCTGACTGCCACACACACACCATGGCATGGACATCCACACGCATGCATACACACACACACACACACACACTCACACATCATGGATATACACAATAATAATAATAAATTAAAATTAAACTCAAATAAATAAATGTTTATGTAATGGCAGAAAATGATCAATGGGGTAGAAAAAAATTTCCACTGTGTGATTATTTCACTAGTGGTAACAGTAGATAGAGTAATAATGTACAACTGAGCTTCAGAGGGATTAATTTACACAAAGCTACTCAGTAGAGTCAGGAACTCATTGGAACCCAGTTATTTGAGCTCCAGAATCTAAGCTACAAACTATTACATCTTTTACCTCAGTATGTGTTGCAAATAAGAGAAACATCACAAAAAGCTTAGGTTTAAATCCTCCCCTCCCCCACAAATAATAAAATAATAAATAAGGAATTCATTGTTGTAAGTTATCCTCCTCTCCCCTCTCCCTCCTCTCCTCCTCCTCCCCTCCCCCCTCCTCTTACTTCTCCTCTCTCCTTCCCTTCTTCTCGTCTCCTCCTACTTGAAAACAATAGACTGTAGTATAGAGGAGAAGACAGGCATGAATGGAGAGATTTCAAAGAGAAAATGCACTGGACCTACTGCTAACTGGATTTGGGGGATAAAGAAGAAGGGAAAACAACAGAATCGTTATCATTTTTGACCTTGCTAACATATTGGATATTATTGCTTCATGATAGACAATTTGGAAGATAGATAAACTCATTTTAAAAATTCCACTTTAGAAAGCAAAATTAACATGCAATAAATTTCACACATGTTAAAAACAGGTTGATTCCTTTTGACAAATGTATATACTGTGCACTAGCCATCTTAAGTCACGAAACACTTGGAAGTCCCCAGAAAGTTCTTTTCCTCATCATGTCCCCATAACTACTAATTAGATTTCTATTACTTGGGGAGCCACTCTTATCTATTCTTGAACTTTATATAAACAGAATAATATTCTTAATCCTCTGTGTCTTCTATCTTTTGTACATCTTTGTGGTGGGGGGGTGAGCACAAGCCACAGCACATGTGGAGATCAGAGAACAACCTTGGGCATTCATCCTAGCCTTACATCTTTAGGCAAGATCTCTTGTTCACCACTGTGTGCACCAGGCTTGGTGGCCCATGAGCTTCCGTGAATTCTCCTGTCACTGCCTCCCTTTTCCCTATAGGAACAGTGGGATTATAGATGTGCTACCTGTCTAATTTTATGTGCATTCTGGGAATTGGAATGCAGATCCTCATGTTTGTGCAGAGTGCTTTTATCTGTTGAGCCATTTCCTCAGCCGATATCGGGTGTCTTTTATTTAGCCCAATGTCTATGGGATTCATCCCTGTTGCTTCCTGTGTTTTGATTTTCTGCAGGCATCATTCCATTGTCTGGATATTCTTCCACTTAGTTATCTCTTTACCTGTCTGTTGGTGAACATTTGACTATTTTTGATCATGAATGAAACTGCCACAGACACTCAAACATACCTCTTTTATGGATGGGTAGTCTCATATCCTTTCTTGTGGGTAAAACCTTGGAAGCAGATTGTCTGACTCATAGTGCCAATGTATGCTAATTTTTCGAGAAACTGCCAGATAGTTTGTACAAAGTGATCGCCCCATTTGATAGTCCTACCAGCGATGCACAGCAGTTTCAAGGACACGGATCTCCCTGACAGATGACCTTATCGTCAGTCTCCATCACTTTAGCCATCCTAGTAAGTGTGCATAGTGTCTTATATGCTTTTTACTTGCATATTTTTGTCTTATTGTGTTGTTTTTCAGTGCTAGAGATTGAACCCAAGACCTCAGGAACACCAGACACACACTCTACCACTGAACTATATCCCCAGCCTCCTATGATTTTGGAGTTTTCTTTTTTGGTTATTGTAGTTAGTTTGTTTTGTTGTTTAATTGTTTTAAGGCAGGACTTAACTCTGAAGCCCAGGATGGCCTTGAAATTGTGGCAAACATTATGTTTTTAGCTTCTGGAATGCTGGGATTACATGCATGAACCATCACACTTAGCTTTCTTACTGTGATTTTTTTGTTTTTGTTTTTTGTCTTTTTGAGACAGGGTCTCCCTATAGCCCCAGCTGGCCTGGAACTCACTATGTAGACTAGGTTGGCCTTGAACTCACAGAGATCTGCCTGCCTCTGCCTCCCTAGTGCTGGGGTTAAAGGCATGTGTAACCATGCCTGGCTTCTTATTGTGTTTTTAAAACAGTTTTGTAGATGATAAATGCAGATAAAGATTTATCATCCTAAGTATATAATGTAATGATTTTAAAAAGATCTTATGTATTTTATTTCTATTTTTTATGTGTATGAGTGTATTGCCTGCATGTGTGTAAGTGCACCCATATCATGCAGTGCTCGTGGAGGTCAGAAGAAGGTGTCTGATCCCCTGGAACTGGAGTTACAGATGGTTGTTAGCTGCCATGTGGGTGCTGGGAATCAAACCCAGGTCCTCTGCAACAGCAGTCAATGCTCTTAACTGCTGAGCCATCTCTCTGGCCACACAGTGTAATAATTTTTATTACATTCACAGAGTCCTGTAAACCTCACTACAAACTAGAGCTATCACTCCAAAAAGTTTCCTTGTCCCCATTTGCAATCAGTCTCTACTCTACTCCCCACTTACGGGAACCACTGACTGATCTGCCTTCTCTCTCCAAGCTGCCATTTCTGATATTTCATGTAAATGGAAGTCTTCTTTACTACCATAATGTTTTGAGTTTCATCCACATTTAGTCTATATGTCAGTAACTAAATGTTTACCCTACTTGTAAGCTAAGTTGAATAGCAATAAGAAAACACAGTTCCAGAATTACTGGGATGAGAATCCTTGTTCTGGGAGAGAGGACATCCTGTCCAGCAGGTAGTGTGAGCTTCATGTTTGTTCAGCTTCCTTGAGTCTCATGGGACAGTACAGATGTGCTCTGATACATATGGCACACACAGTGGGTTAAGCTGAGGGACCCCAAGCTTAGAGACACCATTTTAACGATAATGGGCAGCAAAAAGCCTACTCAGTCATTGTCTGGAAGAGAGACATTATCTGCATCAAACTGACATCAAGCAAACCAAAGGGAAGTGACTCATCAGTCTTCCAAAGGTGTTTGCTATGCAATATAACTTCCTTCCTTCCTTCCTCCCTTCTTTCCTTCCTCCCTTCTTTCCGCCCTCCCTTTCTTCCTTTTTTAAAAAAACTCATTTTCCTTTTATTTTATGTGTATGAGTATTTTGTCTCCATGTATGTGTATGTATACCATGACTGCCTGGCACCCACAGAGGCCAGAAGAGGACATCAGATCTATAGATGGTTGTTAGCTGCCATGTGGATGCTGGGAACAAAACCCAGGTCCTCTGCAAGAGCATCCAGTGCTCTTAACTGCTGAGTCATCTCTCCAGCCACCCCCTTTCCTTCCTTCTCTTGTCCAATAATAATATAAATAAAATATTGCATATATAAGGAAAGAAAAAAATGATAGATATGCCACATTTATTTATTTGTCAGTCAGCTGGATAAATGGTAGATATTTGAATGTTTCTAGTTTGGGGTCATTTCTAGAGATGTGAAATAGTATCTCATTGTAGTTCTTATTGCATTTTCTTAAGGATGCTGTTGAGCATTGTTTCGTGACTTATTACCATTTGCATGTTTTCTTTGTGAATTATTTATTTAAACCTTTTTCCTACTGTAAAATTGGATCATTTGTCTTATTGAGTTGTAAATGTTCTTCATATATTCTGAATACAAGTCATCATATATATGATTTGTGAATATTTTCTCCTTGTCTATCTTGTCTTTTTATTTCATCTTTATTGTAAATTTTTTTACAAGATAGCTTTATTTAAAGATTATTTATAGACCATAAAGTTCATTTGTTTAGTATGCTTACAGTTATGCAATATTATGGCTCTTTTTAAGAATATTTTATCATCTAGAAGGGAAACATTATATCCAATAGCAACCATTCTTCTTTGTCCTCTCCCCTAGCTTCTGGAACTAAGAGACCTCACTTGTCCTGGACATGTTATATGTTGAGATTATACACTGTATGGTTGTTACTGATTGGCTTCATTAAGTTAGTATATTTGGGGGAGGATTTTTTTTTTTTGAGGCAGGGTCTACATGTGGCTCCAGTTGTCTTGGACCTTGCTATATAGCCCAGGCTGACCCCGATCTCATAGAGATCCACATGGCCCTGCCTCCCAAGTGCTAGGATTAAAGGTATGCACTACCACACCTGGCTTTAGTATAATATTTTTGAGGTTCATCCATGCTTTAGATTTTTACTGATTATAATATTCTGTTGTGAGCATATACCACATTTTGTGCATCCATTCATTAGCTGATGGGCATTTGGGCATATAAGTTTTGTATGGACACGCATCTTCATTTATCTTGAGTAGTTATCTAGAAGGGAACTTGCTAGGTCATATGGTAACTTTATATTTCTAATTGACTTGAGGAAACCCCAAGTATGATTGAATCCAAATGTTTTTCAAGTTGGGAAACATCTGAGGTTAGAAGAAAGTTATCTGTAAGAAAGTTTATCTGTCTGTCTGTCTGTCTTTTTGAGACAAGGTGTCCCTGTAGCCCCAGCTGGCCTGGAACTCACTATGTAAATCAGGCTGGACTCAAGATCACAGAGATCTGCCTGCCTCTGCCTCCCGACTGCGTGAGCTGCCATGCCTCACACATACATACATCTTATATATGAAAGAAAGAATGGCGAATGAGTGCTTGAGTCCTCTGAATGCCATCACCTGAGTCCATTCCATCTATGAGTTGTGACCCAGAGGTCATGAAAGGCTGGACAGTAAACAATAGAAGTCAAGACAATGCCCAGTGGCATTCCATGAGTATGAAGGACCATATCTCAAGATAAGAAAAAGCACTAGCTTACTCTAAGGGCTGGGAAATAGAGGCTCCCTGAACTGGCATTATCTGTGTGGAAAATGCTGTTGGAAGGACTAAGACAGGATGTAGACATGCATTAAGGGAGGGCAAATCCCTTAGCATGAAAGTAGAGCTTGAAATATTACATTAGTCAAGCGTACCAGCTGCCCTGCTCATTAAATATTCATGCTAAAATCCCTGTCAATCAACAGGAACAACCATGTCCCACTCAGACTTACAAAAGAGAAGCTGCACAGGTTATTCAGTGAATTGCAAGGTGGAACGGACTTGTCGTTTGCTGTGTACACTGAAGCCAAGGTGTTCAGTGTTGTCATTCGAGCCACTTCCTTCTTTGTTCATCTTTTGACAGAGCAGACACCTAGGTAGGTGGAAAATGTGAGTGACTGTGGTTCTCAAGCCTGAATGGCCATGGGAATTAACTGTGAACCTTGTCAAAATGTAGATTTCTGGGCTGACGAGATGGTCCAGTGGTTAAAAGCTCTTGCTGTTCTTGCAGAGGGCCTGAGTTCAGTTCCCAAGCACCCATGTTCTGGCTCACAACCACTTGTAACTCCAGTTCCAGGAGATCTGATACCCTCTTCTGGACTCCATGGGCATCTGTACACTCATGGCATACACACACACACATATACACACACATAAATCTTTTTTAAAAATGTAGATTTCTGGGCTTCTACTGCCCCCCCCCCATTCAATAGGCTAGGGTGAGACCTGGGGGAGTGGCAGAAGGTGATTTTGAGATAATTTGCTTACAGACCATTTCCCTAAGAAACACTGGAGTGACTGAGACAGACTGCTTTGCTTCATGACCTCAGAAGGGTAACCTAACCTCTAAGGACTTAAGTTTTTCACCTAGGTATAGTGTTAATAATAACATCTGCCTTCTTAAAGGTTTGTAGTGGGACTTGAATGAGATAGTGTGAGTGAAGACCTCATAGGAAGCCCCGAAAAAGTGGCAATTGCCATCACTTTGAATTAAAGCAGAAGCAAGCCAAGAATGACCTTGAACTTCTGTTCTTCCTACCTCTACCTCCCATGTACTGGAATTATAGGTGTGTGCTACTATACCCAATTTACACAGTGCTGGGAATGGAGTTGAGACCTTGGTATAAAATTATCCAACACATAATGGTTACACATGCATTGTCAGGAACCTTAAAAATTCTGCCCCTCTCCCCAGTATAAACTGGGATGTAGCAAAGAGTTACCTTGTCCTCAAAGGACTTTGGTTTGGCATAGAGGCTGACCCAGGAAGCCACATTCCACAGAGACAGACACTTGGTCTGTGACGATGCTGTGTGGTGGCCTAGTGGCCAGATTTCCTTTACAAAACCCTGACCTCTGGGAATAGTGTGACCTGTCTTTCTCTCATTTTGCCTTTGTGGTAGGGAACCTGCAGGGAAGGCTGGCAGTTTAGGAAGCAGGGCTATGTGGAGGAAAGCACACTGACCCCATTTCCTGTCCTGATCCCCATCTGCCAGGCAGAGAGATTTTGCACATGTCAGGTCATTTCTGCCAATTTTAATTTTCTTATCTCCAAAATAAGGGCAAATCAGATATCTGTATGTGGACATTATGGTTTAGCACTTTGACAAAAGGCCTCCATTTGGGTTCCCACAGGAGTGTCAATTCCATAAAACAAGAATCCTATAGTGAACCATATAGGTGAACAGAGAAATTAAAATGGTTAAAGGGCCGGGCGTGGTGGCACACGCCTTTAATCCCAACACTTGGGAGGCAGAGGCAGGCAGATCTCTGTGAGTTCAAGGCCAGCCTAGTCTACACAGTGAGTTCCAGGACTGCTGGTGCTACAGGGAGACCCTGTTTCAAAAAGACTAAAAACGGTTAAAGGATTTACAAAAGTCCCAGGGTTAACATGGAACTCAGTTTGAAAGGCGCCTCTATTACATAACAGAGCAAGGGAAACTCAGTGAGGTTGGTTTGGTTCAGTCCTAGTGTCTTTGTGGAGTATCCCGGAACACGGCAGGAACACGGCAGGATTACTCATACAATAAGAGCCTTATGACCTTAGTAAGTTCAAAAAGGTTTTATGGTCAGCTTTCACTCAGAAAGCCTGAGCAAAGCTAGAATAATATTTCTAGACTTTATGGCTAGGTTTGAGGAAGGGAATTCTAGTTCCTATGGCCTGTTTCAGGGGAGAAAAGGGGGCAGGAGAGAGATGGAGCAGGAGGTAGGAAAGGGACTTTGCTTCTGAGTCCTTATAATGCCCTTCAGTTCAAAGAATAATGGCCCTCGATTTATGATGGTTTGACTTATGATGTTTTGACTTTACAGCAATGAAAAGCAACATACATTCCACAGAAACCATGCTTCAAATTCTAATTGATCTGCTCCCAGGCTAGCAATACTGTTTCATGTGCCCAAAGGTAGTATAATACACGTATTCTGATATGTCTTACTGATCAGTACAGTAAGCATAGTCAATTAATTTTGATATATTTTCAATTTCTAGTATATTTATCAAAATAGGACCACCATCAAGAACTGAGAAGCATCTGTACTCAGCATGCAAAGTGAAATTATTTTTCACTTTTGGAAATTGTTTTTTTGTGTTTTTTTGGTCTTTTTTGAGACAGGGCCTCCCTGTAGCCCCAGCTTACCTGAAACTCTCTATGTAGACCAGGCTGGCCTTGAACTCACAGAGATCTGTCTGCCTCTGACTCCTGAGGGCTGGGATTAAAGACCTGTGAGGGAAATTGTTTTTTATGCTGTTTGTTTGTTTGTTTTGAGACAGGATCTGCCTTATTTGCCCAAAAAGGAATCAAACTTGAAATCCTCCTGCCTCAGATTTCCGAGTTCTGGGATTAAAGGTATGCACCATCACATAATGACTGTGGTAATAATATTTTGTGAGCCACATCAGTCAAATATTTGTATAGTTTTAAAATATTTGTGTAAGTCCTTGGGAATTGTACCTACAATACCTAGTTAATATTTCTCTCTCCAAAAGAAAAAATAAATTTAACATTAACATGGGCTTTATGTAACAAGGAGGGCAAGATTGCAGCCAGGGCAGATGGCTATACTGGCTACCTGTCATGCAGAACATGACACCCTAAGGGAAGAGGTCCTAAACTGACAGGCGTTTCAGATTCCCTTGAGAAGCTTTAAAAAAAAAAAACAGACTCTTACCTTCAAGTCCTGGGGGCCAACCAAGAGCAATGACAATAGCCTGAAGTGTATTGGGGGCCCCTGGGATCTCCCTAATCAGTAATTAGCATCACACAAGAGGGGGCGGAAAGAATGTAAAAGCCACAGGTCTGGGAGGAGTGCTGCAAAGCAGTTTCTGCTAGACCTGACATGGCCAATGCACTTAAGCACTCCCTGTAGCTGTGGTTCCTGCGTAAGACCTGACAAGTTTAGGGCTGTGAACATTTCATAATGAAACAGGAAAGGCTCAAGTGGCCTCTCACCCCTCCCTGAGGGATTACTGACAGTTAATTGTGTCTAAAGAAGGAGTGTCACTTTCTTCAGTGGTGTAACCCCTGAAAAGTTGTCTGTGTTCCCGGGAATAGTCTCTCACCATGGTCAGGCAAGCATCCTATTAGAACTCAGTCTCTCTCTTTCTCTCTCTCTCTCTCTTTGACTCTGTCTCATTGTCTCTGTCTCTCTCACGAGCACACACACACACACACACACACACACACACACACATCATGAAAGTAGAGAGGGACTTGTTGGAGAGAGGATTTCAGTGGAGAAGGAAGTAGGAATGAAATAGACTAATAGGGATTGAAAATGATTAAAATTCATTATGTACATGTATGAAACTGTCAAAGTTTTTTTTTTAATTTTAAAATAAAAAGCCCTCCAAATAGACTATTGAGTCACAGTTCCCCATGTGCTCAAGGTCCCATTTTTGTCCTGCTGGGCCAACACATTTTCCCAGTTGCCATCTCAACAATCACTTTCCAGTCCATTTTCTTTCTCTTTTCCTTCCTTCCTTCCTTCCTTCCTTCCTTCCTTCCTTCCTTCCTTCCTCCCTCCCTCCCTCCCTCCTCCCTCCCTTCCTCTCTGACACAGTCTCATATCCCAGGCTGACCTCAAATTTACAATGTAGTGAAGAATGACCTTGAACTTCTGATCCGCCTCCCAAGTGCTATGATTACAGCTGTGTACCTCCATTCCTGGTTTACATTACTGGGGATCATGAATACTAGACAAGAACCAACTAAGCCAAAGGTTTCTTCTTGATTCAACTTTCCTAGACTCTACCCTTTCTCTACAATCTGGCTGGAGACTCACTTTCTCTTATTTCCTGCTGGACCCAGAGCAAGACTGTGAGGCAGTTTCTCTGATGGTGAAATACTTATTTCAAATCAGGCATAAATTAAGGTCACCACCTTGAACAGCTGCCCTCAGAATCTGAGGGTGTTGCCAATGTGTTTGTTAAGGAAACCCTTAATGTTAGCACGTTTCATCAAATTATCCCTCTATAGCCAATTCACTGAAAATTCCTGAGGCACGTAGGCACAACACTGAGAAGTCTTGGTTGGATTAAGGACTTTGGGGATGAGTAGAAGGAAGACAGAGGAGCAGGGAAATGAAAGCAATTTTACTTTTCTTTTCTTTTATCTTTGAGACAGGGTCTCCCTGTAGCCCCAGCTGTCCTGGAACTCGCTATGTAGACCAGGCTGGCCTTCAACTCACAGAGATCTGCCTGCCTCTGCCTCCCAATGGCTGGGATTAAAGGTGTGCACCACCACGCCCAGCACTATAATTTGGTTCTTATGAGCTATTCTAGCAGAACCAGTGCCACTATATAGATATATTTCATATATATATCTATGTGACTATAATATTTACTTTAAATATATATTACATGCATAGCAATTGTACATAGAAGGAAAGATTTCCTTGTATAGTATTATAAAAGCTCACACAACAGCCCTGTAAGAGAGCTGTTATTCCTGTCATATAAATAAAGATATTGAAGTTTAGAAGCATAATTATTTTGTCCCAGGTCAAGACAAAGACCAGGATTAGACTCTCCTATTTGGAACTGGCTCCAAAACCCAGTGTTCTTTTCCTAATTATTGGTACTACTTAAAATCTTTTATGACCTTCTCAGACCACCTCACATATCTAGAATACCCCATGTGACTTGAATTCCCAAGGGTCTACATCTTCTTTACATTGCCTTCAGTTTAAGAGTTTCCTTTCCTAGGCTGGGTTATAGCTCAGTTGGTACAGTGCTTGCCTAGCATGTCCAAAGTCCAGGGTTTGAACACCAGCGCCTCAGAAAACAGATGTGGTGATTTCAGTCTATAATCCCAGCACTTCAGGAAGAGGAAACAGTTCAAAGTCATCCGTGACTACATAGTGAGTTCAAAGCCAGCCTGGGGTCCATAAGACCCTGTCTCAAAAAAAAAAAAAAAATTCTTTTCCTTCTGGCCCCCAAAGCCCAAAGGCAGACCTCTGCTTTTGAGGCACAGGTTATTTATAATATTTAAGAGACAAAGTCTAGGCATTTGCCTGGCTCATAGGCACGAGAGACTTGAGCACCACAGAGATCACAGATGAAAGAAGAGCTGCATTGTGCGGCAGAAGCCTGGGTTCAAGCTCCACAGAGATTTGGCAGCTCAGAGCTTTAAGCCTCTGCAGTTGGTTGCAAAAGACTTTCATGGATCTTCTGTTTAATGCTTCTAATTGGTTTAAAAAAAATTTTTTTTATAAAGGGTTTTGGCTGTCAAACCCATTCCTGCTCTTCAGTAGTTGCCTATTTGGAAAATTTTTTTGGTGAGGGAGGTGTTGGGGACGCAGCTCCGTGGTAGGTCACTCTTTCCCTTTCGCAAAATAAAGCCCCAATTTTTTGCGTTTCAGGTTTGCCCATCAATAACCGAATGAAAATCAGAGGAGATGGGAGATTTTAAATGAGAGCAAAGGAGGGTGAATCAAACAGAACCATTAGATTGGGCTTTTGCTTTTAGCAGATAATCCTCAATAATCCTTGTGAAGCAAGGAAAAATATGCCACAGTTATTAAATGCCCTAAGGTTCTTGCTTTTAATCCCCGTTTCCTTAAAAAAAAAAAAAAGTTATCTGTTCCATATGCGCAAGGCACTTCTCCCTCGCCCTCAGCTCCCTCCATCTCTAGCCCAGCTAGAGAGATTCATTCGAGGATTTATTTGGTTTCGACCAACACCCCATCTGTCTCACACACACATATACCTCCCAACATTAAAAAGCAAAATATGGTCCCTTTTCTGTTCTTTTTAACAGGAAGGAACACCCTCCCCCAACACAACGCGTTCACCCACCTTCTTTATTTTGTATGTAAAGCAGAGAAATTCTTTGCTTCTGCTATCCCACTAAGCTCTCAATTCTAAGCTTTGCTTCTAGGCCCCTAAAACTCACTCTGCCAGAAATTCAAGTCCTCAGGAGTATGCCTGGCCCCTAGCTGGTGTTTAGCAAATCAGTCTTTTTTGAGAGTTTTACCTATTAGCAAAACCTTTTCAAAAGTCTTTGGGATTATGGCTCAACACGGGATGCAAACTGCCAGAGGAGGCCCCAGGAATGGTTGTTCTCCACTTCCTCCAGGCCATTTGCATGAATATCGGTCAGGATTTTTGCAAGGAAGTTATTAAAGCCTCACAGCTACACTTAGAGGTGATTTGAAAGAAAAACAAAAAAAGGGTGGATGAGGGGCATGAGCTTAAAGGGAAGTCAGGGCAGTCACAAGATGCCACTTTCCATATTAAGGTCTTTCTCTGTGTTTTCTTTTTTTTAATATTTCACTTATTATTTTTATTTTATGTGTATGAGTGTATTGCCTGCATGCATGTGAGTGCACCCGTGGAGGTCAGAAGAGGGCGTCGGATTCCCCTGGAACTGGAGTTAAGGACGGTTCGTAGCCACCATGTGGGTGCTGGGAATTGAACCCGGTCCTCTGCAAGAGCAGTCAGTGCACTTAACCGCTGAGCCATCTCTCCAGCCCCTTTCTCTATGTTTTCTAAGTAGGGCAGATAACCATATCTTCCCCCCTGTGGCCTCTGGGTACCTGGGCACAACCTTGGATAGCTGGTAAAGAACAAATGCTCACTTCCACTTGAAGAAGTAGGATGCTTCTTCACAGAATCAGGAGCATAGCAGAGCATCTGCCTCTTCCTAAAGGAATACTGGATGTAGCAATAGGGTACCCTGAAGTGATGAGGGAGGGGATGCTTTGCCTCAAGACTTGAAGATATACACTACTTGTGACTTTTAAGTAATCTGCCACCAAGGACTGGAAGATCTCACTTTGATTTTGGAGAAGTTAGTCATGTAGGATTGTTACAGCTATATCATTAATAAGTTTCCAAGAAATTTAAAAATTAAAATTAAGGTTCCATTAAATTAAAAAAGTGTTTGGGATACCTGAAGGTTACACATCTGTGACAATAGATGCAGTTTGGAAAGGAATTCGGAGGGTGAGTGAGCCCCTGGATACCTAGAGGAGAGTACAAGGGCAGTGTTTGTCATTCCTCAGTGTTTTCATGCTGGCTGTTTTAAGAACCTCCTGTACCACCACCTTCTCGTGTTTCTTTAAAATGCAGATGTCGAGGCTTAGAGATAGCTCAGTGGGGAGGAACACTTGCTGTGCCAGCAGGAGCATGGTACCTGTAACCCCAGCCCTATGGGATGTAGAGAGGGAAGATCACTGGGGCTGTTTGGCTGCCAGCCTAGCTCCAGGTTCAATGAAAACCCTGTCTGAAGGGAAAAAGGTGGAGTGATGGAGCAAGACATTGGACATCCTCCTCCTCGGGCCTCCAGGCATAACCCCCCACACCCTCACAGGCACATATACCACAAACACATACCGCCCCCCCCATACCACACACCACACAAACTAAATGAATTTTTTTTTTTACATGTAGACATCCCAGTTCTGGGAGTCCGGCTTCTGAGGGGTTGGCCCAGGGCTCTAGCTGTTAACTCACTTCTCAGTTTTTCCACGTTCAACTTGAACTTGGAATCCATTGTTGTTGAACTGGTGGAGCCAGAGTTGCTTTTTCACAAATGGATGTTTTCTTAACCCTGGCCTGTTTCCTGTGGGTGCTTTGTAAGCAGCCATACAGAATTTTTGGAACCTTATACAGTGAGCTTGGGATTCTGACCAGCCCCTCTAATATCCCTGTTCTCTTTTACTCCCTCTGAAAGAGGTAGGTAGCCCTTATCCTCAGAACTGTGAAATAACAGAGGAGCAAAGCCAGAAACACTTTAGTGATCAGTGTGGAGTGGCCTGGTTTATTTCTCTAAGCATATTGAAGAACAGTAACTGTCATCTATCACTACCATGCTTCTAGAACATAAAGAACGTATCAACATTAAGGAAGGATATGTGGACATATT
The DNA here is from genome assembly GCF_000622305.1 of Nannospalax galili. Classification (NCBI taxonomy): domain Eukaryota; kingdom Metazoa; phylum Chordata; class Mammalia; order Rodentia; family Spalacidae; genus Nannospalax; species Nannospalax galili. The sequence continues at coordinate 1,490,073 of NW_008331662.1, forward strand.
TATGAAACTCTGTAATCATTTTTCTCTGTTGTTATTTCTAAGAACTACTAGTGAAGAATCGCGCTCAACACACAGGGACAAAACCAAGTTTCGGGATGCAAAAGCAAGAGGAATTTATTCATACACAGGCGCCTGCGGACGCAGAGTCCCGCTCGGGTCAGGACTTGCGTGCCGGGCTTAGCTTGGGGGGGGCTTTTTATAGAGCAGAAGCAAGGTACAGAAGCAGATGCATGGTTACAAGATTATTATTAGTGCATTTCAATGGGTACAAGGTATGAGGAAACAGTATTGCCAAATTCAGAGGGGGCTATGGGTGAAACCGATTGTTATCGTTAACTTCCCAGTAGGGGCTGTTATCACTAACTTCCCGGTAGGGGCCTCAGGGTGGTGGCAGGTGGTCCAACTGCAAACGTCCTATCTTCCACTGCTAGTTTCACAAGACCTGGGTTAGAATCTTGGCTTATCGAATGGCTGATTACAGTTCTTTTTCTAAAATGGCCTTCCTGCTGTCAGTCGGGTCCTTCAAAAGAATTCCCCTTTCTCTACAGCCTCCCCAACATTTGGTGTCATTAGTTTCTTGATTTTAACAAGTCTTACTGGGGAAAGATGAAATGTTAAAGTGGTTTTAATTTGCATTTCCCTAATGATTGAGGATTTGAACACTTTATGGTGTTTCTTAGTCATTTTTATTTCTTTGCTTGAGAACTCTATGTTCAGGTCCTTAGCAGATATTTTAATTGGGCCATTTTTTTTCTTGTTTCTTTGTTTTTTTTTTTGTTTTTTTTTTTGTTTTTTTTAGTACTTTTTATATTCTGGACATTAAACTCCTGTCAGATGTGCTGATGGTGAAGTTTTTCTCCCACTCAGTGGGTCTCCTCTTTGTTTCCTTAGTCGTTGCTTTTGCTGTACAGAAGCGCTTTAGTTTAATGAAGTCCCACTTGTCAATTGTTGACCTTAATTACTAAGCATCTGAGGTCATATTTAGAAAGTACTTTCCTATACCTATATCTTGTAAGCAGTATGGATTACTCTTAAAAATCTAAAAATGCATCTACAATATGATCTGGTTATGCCACTCCTTGGCATACACCAAAAGGACTCATCCTACTGCACAGATACTTGTACATCCATGTTTGTTGCTGCTCTTTTCACAATTGCTGAGAAATGGAAACAACCTAAATGTACCTCAAGTGAGGAATGGATAATGAAAATGTGATATATTTATACAATGGAGTTCTACTCAGTCATAAGCAAAGACGAAATCCTGAAATTTGCATATAAATGGATGGAACTGGAAACTCTTTTACTAAGTGAAGTAGCACAGACTCAGAAACACAAGGGACATGTGTTACTCCTCATTTGTGGATCTTAGCACCAAATTCATATGTGTGAGTATATATCCTGAGGTAACTGCAGGAACCAGGGAAATGGAGAGGGATCATGGAGGTAAAGGGAAGGAAAGAGCCTGAGAGAGGGGATACAGAAAACAGATGCTATTACCAAGGAAGAAATGGGGAAAGTTGGGGTATTCAACTGAGAAGGGAAGAGGGATATAAAAGGAGCCATGGGGGTAAAGGGAAAGGTAGCGCTCAAGAGAGGGGGGAATCACAGGAGCCAGGTATGATCAAGGGGAAAATGGAGGTACTTTAACTGGGAAGGGAGGAGGGAGTTTAGACATGGAGAGAAGAAGTAGAGATACATAAAGATTAAGTGGTATGAAAAGCAGAAGGAAATTTAATAGCTCCAAAGGGTACTGAAAAACATCTAATATCTGAACATGAGTGCATGTGCATACCTGAAGGCTATATAACAAGAAACATGGTGCCAGACAGGAGAAACCTCCCCTCCAGTTGTTGATAGGGAAGTCCAAGAGACTCCCAAAATAACACAGGCTATTGCTGTAGCCCTTGAATACCTCCCAGCATAGAACTGGAGAAATGGGCAGCAGGACCCAACCCTACCAGAACTACTGGCAGCTGATCACTGCTGGGTAAAGTAGAGTTGACATTTAAGGAGGAGACTCTAGATAGGCTGACTAGGCTCCAGTGGATGAACTTGTAATGAGGGACATGTGAGTACACAAACTTGATTCGATAGGCCTTATTAATATAGATGAAGGAAAACCTGAAATCCGGTGGGGGGGCATGGAGGGC